>NC_049209.1:35311804-35354304 GCF_013347855.1 Anguilla anguilla
AGATTACATACAAAAACCAAATATCTGATAACTGGTACTCACATATCATGTCAATGATAATTTTGAGGACAATGTGGCGCCGTAGTTACTACTGTACCTCAGACTACAGCACATTGTCACATCATACAATCAGTTGTGCTGTTATTAACTTTATCTTTATTGGTAATTTCTTGTGTCTTTATGTGTTTTTATGGTGGTGTTTCAAAAATAAGCTAGGTAAGTGTCTGATACATGTCCCTCTCCTTTTCCTCACAACCTGGCAAGGGTGTAAGGAAGGAAGGATGGAGAGTTACAGCCCCCCAATATCACAGCAGGCCTTCTAATCCCTAATATCATAACATAATGATGAGAAAAATAATTTCATATGATAAAGATGGGGATTTCGTGCTGCATGTTGTGACTGGGATGTCTATGGATCTAACAGCCTAAAGTCCTTATAATTCACCAGAAATGATCATTACACAACTGCTCTTTAAAACAAAAAATGCTTCCAGGTGAAGAAGAATTAATGGGGGGGGGGGGTATACCCCTGGATCCCCCTACAGGGTTGCGATTCCCTGGTGTATGCTTATCAACCCCCTCCCCCCAAAATAATTCAAATTAAACTCACTCCTCCTGCGCTGTGTGGTTCCCAGTGATTGTGGTGGAGAAGGAGCTGCAGACCGCCATTGAAGTGCCCCTGCGCTGTGGGGGTGAGTACGAGGGCATGGACATATCGTGGAGGCGCGAGGGCACCCCGCTGCCCAAACGGGGGAACCACATCAACGTCACCGTGGAGGAGATGATGGGCGGCAACTTCACCTGCCACGACAGCGCCGGAGCCGTCCTCAACCACCAGCTGCTGCTGGTGCAGCTGAGCCGCCGAGACAACGACAGGAGGATCCTGGAGAAGACTGATGGAGGTACCCTGTACTCAGAGAGAGTGTGTGTGTGTGTGTGTGTGTGTGTGTGTGCGTGTGTATGTGTGTGTGTGTGTATGTGTGTGTGTGTGTGTGTGTGTGTGTGTGTCTGTGTGTGTGCGTGTGTCTGTGGATGTCTGTGTCTGTGTGTGTGTGTGTGTGTGTGCCTGAGTGTGTGTGTAGGTGAGTGTGTGTGTGTGTGTGTGAGTGTGTGTGTGTGTGTGTGTGTGTGTGAGTGTGTGTGGATGTCTGTGTCTATGTGTGTGCATGTGCCTGAGTGTGTGTGTAGGTGTGTGTGTGTCAGTCAGAGAGACAGATTGAGGAGAGATTGAGCATTAAAAGCTCACAGGGCATGCTATAGTGTATTAAGCAGACTGCAGCGGCACGCCAGTTTCCATTTGTCTCAAACTGTTTGGCAGCGTAATTATTTTACAAAACTGAGACAGGAGGTCTACTGCTTTCAGCTAGTCCTGCATCAAAAAACTCTCCCTTTATCTCAGAATACACACTAATGCTGAAAACTGACTATCACGAGTGTGTGTGTGTGCGTGCGTGTGTGTGCGTGTGAGAAAGAGACAGAGAGTGAGAGAGACTTCAACCACAATGCAGAGGTCCACTTTAATATCACACATACAAAAATTGTTTATATAAGTTCCATTATTTTACAAAAATGGAATCCATTTACATACACTCATTTTACCGTTTCCCTTAGCAATATTATAATTACCTCTTTGTTTTGGTAAAATGTGCTTTCTACTTGTACAAAATTGCTTTGACTTGAACAATGTTTACATATTTCAGGCCTTTAAAGCAAATTTGCTTTGTTTTGATGAAGAGGGTAGTTCAGGACAGCAGACACGGGACCCAGAATAAAGAGGGATCCGGGTAACTGAATCACTCTAGAATGGAAAAAATGGATTCAGACCTTAAATTACATTACAGGCATTTAGCAGACGCTTTGATCCAGAGCAACTTACACAACTTTTACATAGCATTTGTTCAGCTGGATATATACAGAAGCATTGCAGGTTAAGTACCGTAATTAAGGGCACAACGGTAGTGTCCTACCCAGGAATCAAACCCATTGAACTGACACAAACAGCATTACAGATTCATGCACTCATTCATTTATTGTGGTATCACTTGTGTTGATTTATGCTTATTTTCTATTTTAATTTTTATCCAGACTACATAAAATGTTTGTCCAGAAACTACAGCGGAATTTTCCACTGCTCGTGGAACTGGAGTCCGAATCGGGTGGGGACTGTTGTTCACGTCAGCGCTCAGCGGTATGTCTAAAACCTCTGGCCTTCTCAGATCACTGTCACATAGCATAATCGATGCTGTCTTTCATCCTTAGACACAAACGCAAACTATATGCCACTGTTATTATGTGACATTATGTTCATGACAGATGGATCAAGGCCTTTCTGAAAATGTGCCAGTGTGTGTATCCTATGCAGAATTAAAAGGACTGATGATCTATTGAGATGTGGTGTCACAATGCAACTATCCAACTATGCACATTCACAATGAGATACTGTGAGACGTCCATATAGCTCAGGGAACCCTGTGGCTGATGTAAAAACGTCTCTGTCTCTCTCTCTCAGGTCCTCAAACAGGGACAACATCACCTGTACGGTGGACGAGAATGAATCCGGGATCACCTGCCTGGACCAGTTCCAGTGCTCGTACGCAGAGGAGCTGGACTACATCACCCTGAGTGTGCACATCCGGTACATGTACCGCCTGGAAAAGTACACCAGCCAGTTCTCCATCTCTGAAATCGGTGAGTGGCTCTCCGATGCTTCACCTGCTGCAAGTTACCCGCTGCTTTTTACCTGCAGAAATCTGTACTCACAAAGAAGCTAAAACACCACAAAACAAGAAGTGGACGTTTTACTGTTTGAACTGTCTAGTCTGCCAGGATTAATATTGGCAAGGAAGGGTAAATGAATTGATGTTTAAGGACACTTTTTCTTAATTCTTAATAATAATTAAATATAATAATAAATTTACCAACTGCCAGACCCGAAGCGCCTGAAACATCACATTGTGGTGTAACTTTTGGTTAAATGTGTGAGAGCACTTCTGTGATCTGGATAGTTTCCTGTAGTTGCTTACTGTTGCTTACTTATTTGTTGTAAAATGCTGCCCCCTTGAGATGTACAGGTACTTGTTCAGTCCTGTAGTTCCCTGTTCATGAGGATGTTATTTTAGCATGCAGGCATTCTCCTTTTCGATTTATCGAGTTCCATCCATTTCTAAACCGGTTACTCCTGGTTAGGGTCGCAGGGCGGTTGGAGCCTATCCCAGCATGCATTGAGTGAAGGGCAAGAACACACCCTGGACAGATCAAATAAATACCTTAAAAAGGCTATTTTTATATAATTATGTAATCTGTTCAAATGTATTGCCTCCGGAAACAGAAGCTGTACAGGCTGCTTTAGAATAACTTTATGTGCATATTCTTGATTCATAACGCAAACCCCTGCTCTGACAGATCTGTCAGAAACTTTTCAGCGTTTAAAATATCCTTCATTGCACAAAAAGACAGTTCAGGCCAACTGAAAAACATACACTCAGACTGAAATAATATTTTAAAAACCCAGAAAGGAAAGTCTCCCTGTTACTCTTCTTCTTAACAGAAACCACCTACTTTTGTTTAGTCTGTCCCTGCTAACATTTCACAATTTCCCTTTTTTTTTAGTTCAAGCATTTTCGACATTACACATTTTGTTCCCACTCTTGAAAGTTGCAGGCTCCTTGACCTTGATGTCCAAATATGGTGACCTATTGGTCACACGCACACTGTCAGGTGATTCGTGTGAGAAAGTCAGACTCGTAACCGACTCTCTGTCATCTACTTCCTTCTCCGCCAGTGAAACCAGACAAGGTCAGCATCACCAAACTCAGCGGCAACACATTTGAAATGGAGTACCCCAGCACATGGAGCCTGCCCAAATCCTACTTCCCCCTCACCTTTCACATCAAAGTGATGCCCCTCCGGAAAGGCGGGGACTGCAGCAATGAGCAAGTCCAGGTAAGGCTGTGTATGGGGTGGGGGTAGGGGGGGTAACTACACCCTGAAATTGCCCCTCAGGGAAGGTGGGGACTGTTGCAATGAGCAAGTCAAGGTAAGGCTGTGTATGGGGTGGGGGTAGGGGGGGTAACTACACCCTGAAATTGCCCCTCAGGGAAGGTGGGGACTGCAGCAATGAGCAAGTCAAGGTAAGGCTGTCTATGGGGTGGGGGTAGAGAATGGGGGCGTGGGAGGGTAACTACGCCCTGAAATAAAAAGGCGGTGTGTGGCCTGTCGGGTGGCTGAGTGACGCTGACAGCGATTCTTTCTCTCTCGCCTTGCTTAGGGGAGCCGCACGCAGAACCGGACCGTCTCCGTTGGCAACAGGAGGGAATTCCGCCTGTGCGTCCGCGCCCAGGACGAGCTGTGCAACTCCAGCTGGAGCGACTGGAGCTTCTACGAGTGAGTCGGCACTTCCGCCCCGCCCTCTTTTCTTTCGTATTAAACAAACGCAGAGGCCGCAATAGCTGCTAACCTGGCACATTCACCCCACAGGTGCGAGAAGATGAATGCTTCAGCGCCGATTAAAAGCTCTCGCACACTGCGCACCTAGCAGAACGTACCGTTTTATTGCCAAATTGAAAAAGTGCTACGTGGCAATGTTCAATGTGACAATAAAAAAAAGTGGATTTTGCAAAAAAAAACTGTATGCAGGAACTTTTTCTATATTAAGAGAATCAGCAATACTGCAATTGCATCTACAATATAGGACTGGAGCTGATAACAGCTACAAAAACTGTAAAAACACTGAAGCTCCTCTCTTCTTTTATCCAAAATCTGATCACGGAAAAAGGCATTTTATTAATGAATTATTCGTCAATCATTCGTTTTCTGGAAAATTGCAAGAAATCAAATATAGGCTTCAGCCTGACAAGTTTCTTTTTTTTTTTTGTAATTAATCCTGACATTTTAATTGTCTGACAGGGTGAAAAGACGGTAATGAACACAACATGGAGGCTGGTAAGTTGAGGTTGCATTTATTATACTAAACATTCTCAGTTTTTTGCGAACGCAGCACAATAATCAGTACATTGTGTAAGAACTGCACAATGGGTGTCAGACACAAACACACACATGCTCATGCACACACATACACACACTCGCACATGCTTATGCGCACACACGCACACACACACACCCATCCACATTTACATACAGACACACAGCATATATAGTGAATAAGAAGAGCAGGGTTGATGGGTAATTTTCTTTTGTCAACAGAGATAGGCAAGCAAAGAAGACTGACTGAAAGAAGTATGATGCTCGGTGTTAGTGTCAGATTCATTGTCACTGCCCTGCTATTTCACACCATTACTATATCTTTTTTTGTTATTTGACTAGTCTGTATTAAGAAGAGGTGAAGCAGATACAGAGACAATAAGCTACATGATCATATGGTTTAATGAAGTCTTTAAATCTTTAAAGAATCATTTTTATTTAACTTATAAATTCTTTGTCTGTGTATAAAGCTGTGTTTAAATAAATTATGGAAACAAAATGGCAATTAAGCTAGCTAGAAACTTGTTAGTACTAGATAGTATTTTTGGCAAATAAAGCATAAAGTTTGATGAAACCTGACATGTATGGCTCTATGATTTGAAATCGATTTCACTGTCAGAACAAATCATGGACAGGAAAATGAATGGCACTTCAACCGGTGTGTGTACATTGATTTGAAAGACACATTTAATGCAGCAAACCCGCTCAAGATTAGTCCCATATCTCTTTACTAACAGCAAACCTATAATTGTGGCCATTATTTAAAGTCAGTACGGTTCACAGAAGAAGAAAAAAAAAAAACACATTTTTTCTATAACTCATTTGTGTGGCTGGTTTCTTCCAGTTAAAATCATACTCTCACTAATCTCACATTTCAAACCAATATCACAGACTTGAAAATAAAAACACAGACAGACAGACGGGGTAAAAAGATTGATATTATTTTTTATTTACAGTCAGGATATGCCCCCATAGGTAGCATATATACATGTGTTCACATCTGTATGGACTGGTGCAACAGGAAGAGGACAGTGCTTCTGAATGGACAGAGGAGACAGGGGGATTCTGGGTAGGACTTAAATAGCACATTTTCTTTTTACATTAAATCAGCATGTGGCAAACTTTGGTAGTCGCTTTAGAGCATGGCGAAGCTGAAAAGTAAGCCAGTCCGTCACCGATAACCGCTCTGATATTTGAAAAAGCAGGAGTGGAATCCTACGGATTGGATCCTTCAGTACCTTCATGGGGTGACGTCTGAAATGCGCACGTTTCTGCCCAGAACCACAGAACAGCTTAGCGTGACTGAGCGCCCCATCGACGAATGAAAATGTACGAGACTTCCAGACAGACTCTGCCCCTCCGTCGCTCTCGGTAAACAGAGAGTGGCTAGAATAGGCTGGCACACAACGCTTAAGAGCACTCAAAACACAAAATAAACATAAGTGCGGGACACGAACATTATCGTTTTGCTTTGCCCGCTTGTTTCAGTGAACTAGGTGCTTGTTATACTGGGGATGCAATGGAAAAAAGTGACTGGATGTCTCTAACTAACTACAAGCAGAGGGTTTATTTAACAGCGCGTAGTGTAGCGGGACCTGGTGTCGGCCGGCAGACGGCCCTGTAAACCTAACTCTACTCTAAAGACACAGCGTTTTCTACTGTCAGTGATATTACTCCACTCCTCGCTCACAGGAAATGGAGTCGGTTTTTCGAACCCAGCTGCAGTTTTGTACCTTTTTAAACACCTAAACAGTAAAACTCAGGAAGGGGCATCTTTTTGATGTCTTACAGGTACGACAAGCCATTCTGAGGACTTTCCTGAGAACCTTACCCACAATACTCATGATTTCTGAGATTTTAAATATCGTTATCCTGAAAAAAACAAATCTAACAAAATCATACATATCTTGCTCTTCTCCCCATCTTCTTAAAAGAATGCATTTAGTGGAAAAAAAACAAGAAATGTTCTTACAAAACACTTTACTATGTCAGTTTCAACAAAAGAAAAATGACCTCACAAACAAATTAGATAGTTTGTCTTACAAAAACACAGAAGATCCACAAAATATAAAAAGAATACTGCCAAGAAAAAACTTAAACAGCTCCCAACAATGGTATAAAACTGGTACCATCTATCAGTTACACAATTCAAAAAGCAGAAAGCACTAGCATTAGGCCAATTTAGGGCCGCTTTGGGAATTACAATAACTTAGGAACAATTCAGCTGACGCAACCTCAGAGACAGGGGAAAAGAAACAAGACAAAAGCAAACACTTCCAAAACGGTACCGGTCACAGTTTATTCAAAGCATATATTCACTAAGCCTTCGTCAAGCATGTGTAAAGACTTTGCTGACATAACACCTTTATGAATAATTTATTAAACACGAAGCGGTGCTTTATGAAGGACGATGTTAATAAGCTATGCAAATTGCTATTCCAAAATGTGACAATGCACATTATCATTGAGGTCAATCTTCTGACCTTTCAATTTCCAAACATGTGAAACTTCCAAACATGTGAAAAAAGATGCTGTGCTGTGGCGATAAAGGCGCTATACATGCTTCGTAAAGGCTTTTCATTAGAAATGTGTAAACTTTGACCAAGGTATTTGGTTTGATGTTCACACACTTCGACAGCTTTGCTTGGGAAATCTCTTGAGCTCTCAGAACACTTCTCTGTGAAAGCTTCTCTGTGAATCCCACTCCTGTAGTTTAAAGCAGCACTTGGACACTTCCATCCTCCCTTCAGAACCAAGGTCAGTTCACCAGCAATACTGGCATTTAAAAAAAAAAAAAAATTTTCAGCAAACTACAGTGCGCCAAACCCCCATCATTTACTTCCTGTGTGGAAATGAGACAGCTTGACAAACCCCTGCCAATCAGACGAAGGATTATAAGGGATAACGTAGAGGAAAAAAATATACCACCATCTCACAATTTAGAATCGGAGCAAAGGCCAATTTCAGACCGACGGGAAGTTCTGGAATGCTGAGGAGACAGCAGCGTTTCTCCTGGGTGGAAGGTGGGGGAAGATGGGGGGGGGGGGGGGGGGGGGGGGGGGGGGGGGGGGGGGAGGCCTGTAACAGAGGCTATGCTAGACAGGTTGAGCAAGGGAACCTTCCGGATGCACAAAAAATGGAGAGGGGTTGGGCCGGACCCAATCGCAGCAGTCGAGAAACCCGTGCGCACGGCGATCGATGAAGAACGGCAAGCGTGCGTGTGCGCGAGTTGGAGGCCGATGCTAACCGCTAACAAATTATAGGACATACTCGACCAGGAAGCGGGGCATGAGGGGTGGGGGATTGGAGCAGCCAACTGTCAGCTCGAGTGTCCAGCACCACCGCTTGATGGAGGAGGAGCCACGTGCGCACACAGCAGGGGGCGCTCTACTGGCTCTGTTTCTTGGACAGGTACCTGTGAGGACACACAGAACCAAACCCATGACGACGAAAGGAAACCTAGCAACGGGAATTAAGTTCTACAATATGCGGACGCTTAGATGAATGCATCTGTGTCTCAGCCTTTTCTGGTTGAACTGGTTACGGTCACTATAAAGAGTGACTTCCTGTTTGTGCCTTTGATATCACCAGAAGTGCACAGATGAATAAGGAACCCAGACCCCAAGCAGGCTATTAATATTAATGAGCAATTAACTCAATTTAATTGGTATAAAACTCAATTTTCTCCAACAGAGTACATTTTATATAGAAGAGGACAGCACTGTTATCATAGCCTCGAGATGAAATACAGAGGAGTAAAGACGAAAAGAATTTAGCAACAGCTCTGATGAAAGAGCCACACTAGAGCCCGACCGATATATCAGTTTGGCCGATATATCGGCCATTATTTGACTTTTTTGAGGACATCGGGATCGGCAGTTATGCAGCCGATGTGTCCCGATTTTTAAATAAGTATAATAAACAAAAACAAAAAACACTGATTATTTATCTGTACTTGTCTGTTCGAACGTTGTAATAGCTATTTACTAGAATTATCCAGTAGAGGGAGCTCTAATACAAGTGTGAACTGCAGCTGACGCGCTACTTCTGTAATAAGACGTTTGTCACTCGTGCCTCATCCAATATTCTCCACTGCAAGACTTGTCTGCACATATTCGATTGCCGCAATAAAGGTATGTATATTTAGTGAAAAAATTTTATTAAATGCGTTTATACGACCACTATGTTTATCAATCCTCATTATCAAGCGAGCGAGCCAGCTAACATATTTGGTTCACTTTAGCAAGCTAGCTGGCTAGCAAGCCTTTCTGAAGTGGCAGTGAGCACATAAGCAGCGTAGGATCGACATTTCCAGAGGACATCGCTGTATTCTCAAATAAATAACCAGCCAAAATAAAATGGTGATTGAATGCATCACACATTTGTTTTTTATCTGAGATAATGATATTAGCTACTATATGATGCTGTGTCAATCGCCAACGCGTTATTGCAAGTGAGTGTGTCATCTAGTCACGCGTCATCGTAGCAAGCTAACCAGACAGTAAAAACGCCGATAAAACACTTCTAACGTGGATCATTTTAAGCCATGTTATCTAGCTTTGTCGTAATAACATGAGAGAAGGATTGCTGTTGGAGAAGTGAATCAACCAACAGTTAGCGCGGGTAACCTGCACGAAAGCGCATTGTAGTTTTTTTCACGTATTTCATCCAGTCAATTTAATTTCATCTAACGTTACACTTGATTCACTCATTAGCTCCGCTAGATAATGTCTTACTCTTTGAGACAATGTAGGAGAAATAAAATAAGAAAATATAATTAATTTACTGATAATAGATACTAAGAAATAAATTAATAACAACAACAACAATAATAATATTCATAAAAATACGTTTGAAACTGGAAAACTGTTTTTTTTTAAATTAATTTTTTATAGATGGCTAGAGTAAAAGCAAGGTGTGGAGTTATTTTGATTTTACACTTAAATATGGTGTTAATATATTTAATTTAATATCATCTTTTACATTTTTTTATCTAAAAAGTTCTGTGTGTTTATTTTTATTTTTATTTGTTTGCTTATAAGTTAAATGTTCTTAAATATAGACACTTTAATAAAATTAAGGTTTTTCCAATTGATTTGAAAATGTTGCACTTTTTGACAAAATATCGGTCAAAACATCGGTAATCGGTGGGCTAGGACTCTCCAAAATCGGGATCGGAATCGGACCCAAAAATCTGGCATCGGTCGGGCTGTAATCCACACTCATCACTTTTTCATTAAACACACAAAACATAGAACGTGTGGTTTTAATAAAAGATGAATAAAACCGTGAAGCTGTACATACCTTTCCCAGTGTTTGTGGTTCAGCCCTGAAAAGTCGTCCAGCTTGGCAATCTCCTTCAGATATTGAGAGAGTTTGAAGAGCTCCTTGTCTTTTTCCCGGTTTAAGTGCGCCTTCATGAACGGACGGATCTACGGTTTAAAAAAAAAAAAAGAAGAAAAAAGGGCGAGGTCACCTGTACCAAAAGGCCTTGCTTGCAATTGCAAATGACTATTCCAATCAGGAGAAACAAATCGACCACAATTCTACAGGCACCAGCAGCCAGGCTTCGGAGCTGAAGAGGCCCGCAGATGTGCACCGTATGGGGGGGGGGGGGGATGATTCGTAGTTTCTCACAGGCAGGTTGCAGGGCACCCCTTCACCCGTGAGTGCGCACGTTTTGGCGGGAACCCTGGTGCCTACCTTCAGCCCGTTCTGGGGGTTCATGAGGAAGTTTCTGCCGATGTCGTCGAACATGATGGTGTTCTTCTTGTTGTAGAACTCTCCGTACTTGCCCCATATTACTCCCAGCGGCTTCACCTGACGATTAAGATGAACAACATCGATTATAGCGACTGGGCTTTTGACTGGGTGACATAGTATAGGCCCTTGGTTTTCAACAAGGGGCCCCATGAAACCCTCAAACCCTCGAACGTACCTCCACCACACCCCTCTTGGGGGTGTGCACTGTGATCATGGCCGCACTGTCCAGCATGAAGGTGATCTTGTAGTTGGGGTTGTCGGTTACTCCCAGCTCCTGTGACACCAGAGAGAGAGTGGTTACAGTGCGGGTACACCTCAGGCCATCATTAAAGGGACCAGTCACAAGGTTAGGAGTGGCCTAGAGCCACCCATATTAAAAATAATTGTGTGGTCACTGGGCCACAAGATCTGTGAAGACAGCAAGTGAAACCAACTGGAATGAAAGATCCCTCTCTTCGACTGTAGGCAACTCTTACAGTAAAGAACCCCCCCCCCGTCAGAAACTGAACTATTACATACCACCGAAATATTAAAAAACGAACAGAACATCCTTCTTTTTAATATACTTGTCGCTCGTTGCTAGAAAAAAAATTCCATCAACGCCACGTCAGCATCAACTCAAGCCCAGGTTCCCAAGACGGCGCCCATCTTTCACCATGCAAAATTACGACTGAATGATATTCTAAAGATGACACGCCAATAAAGCTGACCGGAAGAGAACTTACTTTCATTTTAGCATCGATCCACTTCATGCTTGTGGCAGCTAACAAGGGGAAGAAAAAAAAGAGAGAAACAAACAGACACGTCTGAAAGTCAGCCTCTGAAATGATGAATTATGAGCCCAAACCCCCCGCTGCGTTATGACTCCGAACGACAGCAGACGCGAGACGTGCGCCGCACGCTGTGGACGCCGGAGCGCAACGGCGCGACGCGGTCTCCGTGTGACACTCACACCAGATGACGATGTCGTAGTCCTCGTACGCGGTTGTGAGGAACTCGTGCAGAAACGGCCTCATCAGCTCCTGGCCCGTCTCCGCACACGACTTGTGGTCTTAAAAAAAACATTTTTAAAAAATTAAACTAAACACAAATTACAGAATTACTATATTTCTATAATTACTATTAACTTTTCTAGTTTTTATTCCACTTTGGCCAGTGAGAGAAGAAGCATATTTACAATTTATCACTTAGACAATAGATATTGCTGAATTTGTTAGTCCCGGGGGGGGGGTGGACAATGCCAGTCATCACTTGTCTACATAATACTGAAATAATAATTTACTAAAGTGAGAAATTGGGGAGAAAAAACGCATAGGAAATTTCAATAAATAAATAAATAAACAAACCCTTTTAGGTGTAAGTTCGGTTTTTAACTGAACATTCTAATGTAACAATTACTACTGGTGATTGAAAGCAATGGAGTTCCAGAACACAGGTTTTGAGGAAGAAAAAAAAACCAAAAAAAACCCTACTCTGCAAAGGGTTAACTGCAAAATAGAGCTCTTCTGTTTGCTCAGGTACTTACCAAACAACGTGTAGTCCACATCCAACACCAGTAGCCTTTTTCCTTCTCTAGGGGGGTTCAGCTCTTCCACTTTGTAATCTTTTACACGCCTGGCGATCTTTGCCAAGTTCTCCTCCCTTCACACACAAACACGAGTACACAAATGCACATGCACGCACACATCTTTCATTAGTCACTGCCTGGCAGAAAGTTTGTAACCTGAAACTCTGGACTGGATGCCGTCTTAGTTATTCTAGGAGTCCTGCAAGCTCTTTCACTTATGACTGTGACACATCTCCATACCTTCTGCACAGGAAAGTTCCAGAGTAATAAAGTCATTTAAACAAATACTGACCTGTTCTCTACCTCAATAACCTCTTCTTCAATGTCAAAATCATTGATGACATCATCGTTTTCAGGGGGAGGGGCCAAAACGTCTTCCTGCAACAGAGAGAGAGAGAGAGAGAAATAAGTGAGCTGTGTCCTCTTAAAGACAAATGATTAGGAGAAGTCCACAACAACAACAGCTGCAAAATGAGGGTCAATAACCAATGTGTCATGAGTTAATCTCTCAGGTGGGGCATTACTCTTGTTCACCCGAGCATGGAAATGATCAAAAATTCAAGCATAAATAAATGAACAGCAATGTGATTCTGGCCAAGATGTGTAATGCAGAGTCGTGTGATGTAATGCCAGAAGCTGAGGTGGCCATCAAAGAAGACACACACCAGGCTTTCCTCCCTGCTCCCCATCATCATGATCTTGGTGTTTGGCTTCAGTTTCAAGGTGCCCAGTTTAATGTCATCCTCGGCTGGTTTACCTGTAAAATAGATACAAACACCAGACCTTACGCCCACCTTGTACAGCCGATCCTGTCTATATCCCCATCACTGTACAGGCTTCACCCACCAATGTCCCCATGTTGCAAGTTGTGATGCTTCTTGTACCATGAGAGCACACAGAAACATGTTTTGCAGATCTCTGCACTCTGAACAAAGAAGAAATTATCATTGACTTTAACCAAGTTCTCTTTTAGACAACGAACACTGCTTACGTGCACGTCAAAGCACGGTATCACGCGAGCACCAAAATATAAAAGGCAAGCTTGCGGAGACTGGGCCCCACTACGACGATTCCTACCTTTGACTTTCAAGCCCAGCAGTTTCTGTCTTTCTGGGAGGACGCCCGTCAAAGATTTGATGGACTGCTTGAGGTCCAGCACGGTGTCCTCCTCAGACAACGTGCTGATTGTGTACTCCTGCCCGCCCCATTTTATTATCACCGACACGGACATGCTGCTGCGAAGCACTGGGCAAAACAGAACCATCAACAGCACTAACGTTAGGCTAACACAGCTGTACACGGAATCGCATGCATTTCAGTGATACGCACATTAGTTACAATGGCTAACAGCCAGGTAAATTCATCAGACACACATAGCTCTACGCGGTTAAGACATAATTCGACTTAACGCTAGCTAGGTTTGACATTACACAAACGACAAAAATTTAAATCAGCGTTTTCAGTATCGCCAAAGCAAGCGATGCACCCTGTTTTTTCACTCTCTGGATGGTCACAAGTTCAGAAGCGATTGTTGCAGCTTCAAATAAAGCTAGGCAGCCAAGATAATTAAATTGAAGCACTTAACTGTATTTATTACGAGGGGGCGTCTTGGGCCCAGATGAAGTGCAAAATTAGCCAGCTACCCAGAAGCCCGTGGATATTTACAGGTTGTCACTGGAGGATTTGTGGCGTTTGTCTTTTAAAACGGAATGATCCATTCTTTCTTTAGACCATGCACTAGCAGACCTTTGCAGCCAACAAACAGACGCGTATGCAGCAAATGAGCGCGTGTTGCTAGCAGTGGCTAGGTTGGTCGTTCAGATCGAGTTACTTAGCTGGGCAGTTAAGTCTTGAATGAAACTAAATGAGAAATGGGAAACAGAAAAGACGTAGCTGTTTGAATTCATTCTGAGGCTGTCATGATGTCCATTTATACACATAATACCGGCACAATTCCCTCGATAACGCTCACCGTTACCTGGCTACCATTCATTCGAAGCATAGTCGATGCTAAACTAGCACTAGCTAAACGGACAACTACGTCTAAAATAAACCGAAATCCTGTTAATACCTAAGACGATCTTTAAAAACTGTCCTTGCACCGCCAATGCGATCAGTGCATTTATATTTATTTGGTCAAAATACTGCTAGCTAACTCGCATCCACATTTCAGACAGGGCCCATACATTACTAGCTAGCTAGCTGCAGTACCGTTTGAACTGCAGCAATTAGGCAGATTTACAGAACCTTGAAATGCATCCGTACCAAAATGACTAAAATGGTCACCAAACCCCTCCCGAGTAGCTATTTGGTGAGCAATGCAGGTGATTTAATGCAGAATTAATTAATTACTTCAATTTAATTTCATTCAACGTTGATTACTCAGCAGTTTCTTCCTGTATCCCAGAGATGCCCCGGTTTGTTTCCAATCGGCCTTTCAGCTTCAACTTCCTGTTGAGATTACCGTATTTTTCCGCCAGGAGGCGACAGAGAGGGGCGTATTAAAGGCGGAACATCTTATTGGTTGTGGTTGCATCGCCAGTTATGTACAGCCTAATAAAGTTATAATGACCACATCAAAAAACAATTTTTTTGTAAGAAATTCAAACCCATTCCGTAATAATGGCACCGTTGTGCAGGGTAGTAAATGTTGCTATTAGTTATGTTTTTATTTTATGTTTAAGCTTAGTGAATGGAGACGATTTGTTCAGAAGGATTACTGAGACTGAACTTGACACTGCAGCAAATTTGACTTAACAGAGATTACTTTTCATGGGCATCCACTTGGAGCAAGCACTGCTTAGATCCACTTATGTTTGTATTATATGAATGCGTTAGCCTTATCATATTTGACATCTGCTATCAATCCATCCAGATGAATCACCGAGCATTGGGGCTGCTCGGTAGCTGCGCTAAACCCAGTCTGATGCCTGTGCACAATCAGTACATTCTTAGCACATTCTCAGATAAAGAGTATATACTGATAGGAGGAATGACCATTGAACAATTCCAATAGTGGAAATATTGCTGCACACACACACATACACACACGCGCACACACACACACACAAAATAACTATTCGATGGCTCTTCTTTCCAAGAAATTCTTATTGATTTCTTGCCTCGAAAACATGAAGATTTTGAGGAAAGAAATCTTGGCAGACAAACGATATTCCCCCCACAACTTTTATAATGTTACACATCTCTTTCTCTCTCTCTCTCTCTCTCTTTCTCTCTCTCTCTCTCTCTCTCTATATATACATATATATATATATATATATATATATATATATCTGTTGGCTTTTCTGGAAATGGCTTGTGACTTCCATTGTCACATTTACATGGCAAGTAATTATTTAAATCACAGCACTGTGTAAATGGGAGGGAGAAACAACAAATTTGTAATTTTGTATTATTAAATATTATGGAAAAAGAACAACCCCTGTCTGCTCTATTACAATTATTGGCTGAGTTAAGCATGCATTCTGAAAAAAAGAATAATAAACAAAACCCAAAATAAATGTCAAAAGAACATTCTAATCCTATGGTATATGCATATGGTTAGGGGTGCTCTAGAAACATTATGGGCCAACTACAACCGACTTAACAAAAGATAGCCAAAACCACAAAACAGAACTGTGTAATAACTGAAACAGTTACTTCCCATCTATGAGATAAGGGGCAGGTGATCGAGCTCTAAAACGGTTCGGTGACCTTGTGGTTTAAACCTGACAAATAAACTCTTTGTATGAGTTGCATTTGCCTTCCTGGATAAACACCCTGAAACTTAGGCTTGACACCTGTCTCACTGAACCACAAGACATCACTGCGCAGACGTGAATAAGGCCCTCTTTTTAGTTGTGCGATTATGGAACTAGAGTAACTACTGTAAAATTCACTTTTTCCACTGTGAAAAATGCAGCAACTCAGACTTTATTTTGTTGCCAGGCATTTACAAGCAGATTGTCACATGGTACTTCACAATTAATATTTTCCAGAGATGATGATGATATAATTTAAGAAATTTGCAAAAATATGGCATTAAACATAAGTATTCTGACAAACAGTGAACTGTATAACATCGGATTTTGATTTTTCCGGTTGCCATGCTTGACGTAATTTTTCTGAAAGTACTAATCCTGCGACTCCTGTCTGAAAATGAACACTGCCTAGTATTTCGCTTTTTAAAAAAAAACCGCAAAAATGATGTTACTAATTTTCTTAGAAAGGTGCATGTAAGGGCTCATTCCTGAGAAATTGTTTGCAGACGGCTGTGTGCTGAATCGGACGAATCGGAGTCACGCATGCGTAGTAAGCAGTACAGTGCCTGTAATGGCTGCCGGTTGAACGGAGTGGGAGACTGATGTTCCGTCTCTCGGTGGAAATTTTAACAAAGCTGAAACCGTTAACTTGGGATCACCCGAGTTACAATGGTTGATTTCCGACCGGAGAAACATCGCGAAACTGAACTAAACGGAGTCGAGTAACTTTTAACCAAGTAGGTGGACTATTTATTGTTTTCAGAATGAGATGATCAGCGGGGGTATTGTTTGGGTATCCACTGTGTTATCCGTTGTGGTTACACACGCAGTGGCAGGAAAGCTAGCTAGCTAATGTTTGCTTGATGACTTGGTTACTACGGGTCACTATATAGTCCTATAATAAGCACGTTTCTGTATATATGTTGCGCATTTGGATTCCTTACGTTGCAGGATCCAGTTACTGGATTTAAATGTTTTTTCGCTACTGTTGGCTGTTAGCATAGCACTGGCACGGGATGTTAGCTTTTTTCATATTAAATTGTCGATGAACTTTAGCATGTGCAAGGGTTTTCCTAAATTATTGTTTAGGTGTATTTATGGATGAATTGTTTTGGCTGACTAGTCAGCCTAACACTGGAACATTTGGCTAAAATGGCAGTGATGGGGTAGCTAGGTAGCAAGCGCGAGCGATCCAGCAGTAGACTTAAAAAAAAAAAAAAAACGATCCAGCTCATCATGCCCGAGTGGGAACACTCGCGTTCGTCAGCGCGCGGGGTTACTGCAGTTCAGGGTGCAACAGCGCGATCCATGCGCACTAATGCACTGCATCACCATAAAAAAGCAAAATAAACCTTCCAGGTTGGTTCTGGAAAAAAAAATGCTTGTCAGAATAGAAGCATTCTTCTGTTAGGTAATGGAAATTGCCCCTCGTCGTGGAATCGGCTCGCCACAATAAAGCCTAGAAATGATCATGGAAATCGAGTTATATAATCAATCTAACGTTTTTCATTAGAGACCTGTAGGCTGTGGGACACCGAATGACCCGTTTTATCCTATCAGTTTACCGGATTCACTTATTTACTTTACACTGTTGCGCATCGTAAAGGGTGCTGTATAACTACATGTGCAATGTGGTTATCAAATATTGAATGTGTATAAATGGTTGTTTCTGATCTGTTTCATGTAGGCTAAGTGGCTTACTGCGCCGCTATCTAGATTAATCACAGACAAATCTTTTTTCAGACAGCATCAGATATGATTGTATTGCGACTGGAATTTCCCTACATGATGTACGTACATTATCAGACGATTACTGCATGATTTACAATGTAGAAATACAAACTAGAATTTATGTTGTGGCAGAATTGTGACTGCATCGACAATGCCATTACCAGATAAAACCGCTAAAACCGACTTGCGCAAAGAAAGAATCGGGGAAAAAATCGGGAAAAAAATCGATTATGTCTGACCCGTTATTTACACGTTTTAAAAGTGTTAGCCCAGCGGATCGAGTTTAAGTGGTTGTGGGGGTTGTCGGTTTATGTAACTGTGGACAATGTTGGGCTCTGCGCTGCCTTGTTCCTGTAGATTCACACGTTTTGAAAGTGTATGCATATAAACTCTCATTACAAATTATTATTAGGTCTTTAAAATATTGTTGTGACAGTACCAAGCAGCTGGGTATATTTTTTACAAAGGTTCTTAAGCATGCTTATGTATAGAAACTAGAAAACATTTGCAGAGCATGTCTATAGTAACTCACTGCTGTATTGTAAATGATCATTAAAAGCGTGTGGTTCTGCTTGAAGGTATATATCAGGGATGCGCGATATGCAAAGTGAAAAGACCGATATCAATAATCCATATTTGATAGGCCTGAATGGCGCACGCTGAAGCCGATACTGCCGTGTTTTACATTGTAACACGAACTACCAACACGTTTCCACATTCACGGAAGAAGTGGGTGAGCAAAGGTTTCACGGGTGAAGGAAGAGAGTAGCATTTCATTTGTTTCAAAATGAATCAGCCAGCTTGCTTCATTCTGAAACGGAGAGCATTAGTCTAGAGAGATGCTGTCTGTACTGCTTTGTGAGTTTGGCTGGTAAAAATGATGTTAAAAAAAGAATGATTGAATAATCGAAACTGATTTGGTTCCCATATTATCCTAAATTCCTAATTGTCTGTCTTCCAGAATGAAATGCCTACAATTCGGCACAAACCTTCTCCCAGAATGTTGGTTTTGTCTTCCATCCTTCAAAAAATTCTTTTTCAAAACTGGAAAAAGTAAAAAAAAAAAAAAAAAAAAAAAAAGGTCATATAAAGCTACCCACAAAGTCACAAAATGTGACTGGGTATGATTAAATGTGTATAAATGAATTACCTGGCTGCTGTTTAAATTGAGTTAAAATGAGCAGTGGCGGCCCAGGGTTATGATGAATAATCATTCATTATCTGAAGAAGGCCAGTACGAGTGGTGGCTTTTGTTCTTGCCCGGCAATAAAACATCTGATTCAACTACTCAAGGTCTTGATTGAACGCCATGAGTCCTTGATTTGTTTGTCATTTGGCTTGATGCATTAATGATATTCGCCTGTATTAGTGGAACAGGTCATTCATGCTATTCATTCAGATGAAATGGAGCTATATATTGTTTAACTATTTAAGTTATTTATGTATTTTTTTCAGAATTATATGTCAATGTTCTAGAACTCCTTTGCTTTGAGTTTCCAGTAGTGATTGTTACATCAGCATTAGAATGTTCTGGTAAGGTATGTGGAGACCTGACATCCAACATCTCATCCAAAATTCTTGGCATTAATATGGAGTTGGTCCACCCTTTGCTGCTATAACAAACTCCACTCTTCTGGGAAGGCCTTATACAAGATGTTGGAGCGTTGCTGCAGGGATTTGCTTCCATTCAGTCAGAAGAGCAGTATTGGGCGATTAGGCCTGGCTCGTAGCTGACTTATCAATTGAACCCAATGGTGTTGGATGGGGTTGAGGTCACGGCTTTGTGCAGGCTAGTCAAGTTTTTCCACACTGTTCTTGACAAAACCATTTCTGTATGGTCCCTGCTGTGTGCCTGGGGGCATTGCCATGCTGAACCGGGACGGGGCCTTCCCCTAACTGTTGGGAAAGCACAAAATAGTCTAGAATGTGATTGTGTGCTGTAGCATTAAGATTTGTCTTCACTGGAACTAAGGAGCTGAGCCCCCTAAACCCTGAAAACCAGCCCCAGACCAAGGGGTGTCCAGATGCTTTTGGTCATATAGTGTATTTGTGATCTTGCACCTTAAAGGGTCAACAGCCTAGCTGGACTGGTGCAAGGCTGGTTTAAAAAAAAAAAATTTGCTTGATTTGCTAGAATGTTTTCACAAATTTGGTCACATCTGAGTTACAGTGCCCGGCCAACTCCATGACTGCTTCAGAATGGTATTTAGTGATGTTTTTCTGCATTGTATGCTGATGTACTGCAGTATGGTCTGTTGCAGAACAGGTTGAAAAACTTCTAAATTGTATTTTTTTTCTCTCATTTATTATAATTGGGGTTACTTCTGACTTTTGAGTTTTAAGGTCAGTTTCACATTTTAAGGGTCATTCTTTAAAACAAGAGACAGATTTGGCAAGCCATCAGTCATTTTAAAGTGTGTATATGCTGATGTCACCCTGAATTGACTGAAAAAATAAAAGCCTCTATATCAATAACGGCTTTGCGTTCTGGTATCGATATTTAGCATATGGGTTGTTTATTATTCTGGAAAGGCAATGTGTTGTAAAAAAGGGATCGGTTTTCCTTAGTGTGTCTGAAGTTGTGATTTATGTTTATTGACATTGGAAATAGCCTAAACCTTTGTGGACATGCAACTTAAAAATAAAATGGCACATCATGCTGACTTAGCGTTAGATCTGCACCAGTCTTCTGCTTTTACCAGCAGTGGTTGAAATGAATCAAACAAAATTTCTCTTGGAAGAGATCAATGGAAAAGTTTCTGTGTAAATAATTTAACTTGTTTTCTTTTAGTCAACTAGTATGTAATAATGTAGCCTAACATTTGATGGCCTGCCAGTGTTTCATAAAAGGAATGGAAAATGTTTTTTGCTGTAAGGCTGACGTGGAGTTTACATGCCTCCCCTGGCCCATGGCTGCAAAGTCATTGAGGGGCAGATAACCTTTGACCTTCGCTTGCTGTGAAAACGCAGAAAGACTTTGGTTATTGTGGGAACTGTCCTCCCGTAGCTTAAGCCGATTATAAGTCTCCCCCGCCAGTTCAGCCTTCGCCGTCCGCCTGTCCAGAAGCGGATGAGTCACGTCCTTCCTCCCCCCTCTCGAAACGCGGTGCTCCAGTTTCACCCGCCCCCTGTACACGCCCTCCGGCTGTTTTGAACACGTCGGGGTCCTACACACACACCTCTCCTCCTGGCCTTTTTTGCGACCGCCATCCAGCCAGCCGGGTAACGGCCCGCCCCCTCTCTCTCTGCCCGCAGTCGGATTGGCCCGAGGCGAGCCGCGTGGGAGGGGCCATGGCGCTGAAGGAGAGGATGGAGGCGGTGCTGAACGTGGGGCTGCGGGTCCCCAGCATCATGCTGCTGGACGTGCTGTACCGCTGGGACGTCAGCTCCTTCTTCCAGAAGATCCAGCGGAGCAGCCTCAGCAACAACCCCCTCTTCCAGTACAAGTACCTGGCCCTGTACCTGCACTACGTGGGTGAGTACACCTTCTATACCTTCCCTATACCTGCACTATGTGGATGAGTACACCTTCTGTACCTGCCCTTTATCTAACTGTATACCTGGCCCTGTACCTGCACTACGTGGGTGAGTACACCTTCTATACCTTCCCTATACCTGCACTATGTGGGTGAGTACACCTTCTATACCTTCCCTATACCTGCACTATGTGGATGAGTACACCTTCTGTACCTGCCCTTTATCTAACTGTATACCTGGCCCTCTACCTGCACTACGTGGGGGAGTACACATTCTATACCTGCCCTATACCTGACTTATACTTCACCTATACCTGCCCTACACCTCACTTATACCTGCCTTATACCTTCTGTACATTACATACATTACAGGCATTTAGCATATGCTCAAGGGTACAGTGGCACAGTACCCGCCCTATACCTCACCTATACCTGCCCTCTACCTACACTATGTGGGTGATTTTACCCCTTCTATACCTGCTCTCTATTTGTACTATATCACTCAAGTACCCACCGGGCTCTGCTGGGCTGGAATGTAGATTAAGGTCGGGGTGGATTGCTTTAACCGTCAGGCGAAATGCAATGTGATTGTACTTGAATGTGATTGAACAGTATTCAGAGCTTAGCTTTATTTCATGTGCATTTCCATCAGCAGAAGTGCCAATGAAAATGAATGTGCTTCTTTCTCATGGTCTGGTGAGGAGTTCCGCAGGCTTCCCTGTGATGTCACAGACAAGATTTAGTTCTAAAGGGGCCGGAGCCTCTAAAGTCAGGGTTTTTATTAAAGAGTGACTCACTGTCATGACACTGTGAGCTGTTCGTTAGTTCTCCTTCCCCTGGTGTGTGTGTGTGTGTGTGTGTGTGTGTGCATGCATGCATGTATGTGTGAGCGTGTATGCACAGGCCGTTTGCACATCCGCTTCATCAGTGACGCATTCCACATTCATACTATCATCCAGCTCTTAGAAATATGCTAACCCGCCATGCATGGGCTGGAATGTGTCACGTAAAAAAATCTACTCGTGCATATTTCAGATGAGTTGCATCGTTTGTTGTCCTGTACCTAGAAGGTGTCATGTTACTTGTGTTCTGCATAACACATACACATGCACACACACATGTGCACGCATGCACACTCACTCACACACTCCCTCACACACACATTCACACACACACATACACACACATACACACACACACAAATGTGTTCCTAGCTGGTCCTCAGTCCTCTAGTGTGTCCTTGTAAATCGGTAAACCCAGCAGCCCTGTCGTGTGTGTGAGTGTGTGTACGCGTGTGTGTGTCCGTGTCCTCTCTGTGGACTCCTGTGTGCGTCAGCTCAATGGATCAGCTGCTGCTTCAGGCACAGCGGCCCTGTGTTTGGGTGCCAGGAGCGGTAGAGAAGGCCAGACAGATCCATGTGCCCACGAGGAATGAAACGCCATCATACCCTGTGGACTGCAGACCCATGTGTGCGCAATCACTGCTGATTGCCCTGGAGGAATTTAGCAGTTTGCTACATATAAGCCTATTGGCCTGGTTGGTGGGCAGTCCCTAATTGAGTCTGTAAAAGAGCATCGGGTGATGTTTTTGAGTGTGGTCATTCAAATAGGAACTCGAAGGAGAATTCTGCAGGGAATCAAACTGGAATTAGATTTTTCATCTTTACCGGAGCAAGGAGTTCCCCAAACGTATGGTGTCGGCTACATGGCTGAGTACAGACCTCTAAGACAATTTATCTCCCTGCTGTTTTCAGCACCCCTAGCTGGCTACTTTTCTCACCTGGTTGACTGCTCAGAAATTTGGGAAGCCCTCTGCCTGAGATATCTTCCCTCAGTCACAGTCTTGTAGACACCCTGAATTGAAATGGAGATTAACTGTAAGCTCCCCATCTCCTCTTTAGTGACTGAGGTCATTATCAGTGTTTCTCCTGTTTGTGCAGCAGTTGGTTTTGGGAGCTCTGTAGCTACCACAGCGGTCAAAAACTGCTCGGGGGCGCAGTCATGTGACCTGGAGGCACCGTAAGCCCCACAGGGGGCGTGTGTCGAGGGACGTCCCGTCTCATCCTGTCTGAAGGGAGCAGGTTCTTTGCCCAACATCTGGAGCGTCATGTGCACTTCTGCCACCGGGGGCAGCGGTGAGACCCTGGCCATGGTCACATGACAAGTAGCAGCCAATGCGCACCTGTCACGAGACCAGTCATCAAATCTCAGGTGTTTCAGGTGATCCACAAGTACATGCTCACCTTAGAGGTGAAGCCCCCCCCCCCCCCCCCCAAAAAAAAAAAACGGGTGGTTTTGAATAGGTCAGTTAATGCGTGTGGTCAGTGTTATTCACGGAGTCGTGGCAGAGGGGTCATTAACACAAAGACAGGTGTGTTTGAGTGTGTGTGTGTGTGTGTGTGTATATGACTGTATCTCTTTCTGTGAATGATCAGCACTGAAGGCCTGTTCAGTCTGGAGTTGGACAGCGCTGTTTTTTGGGAGCGGGGTTGGGGGGGTAGGGGGGCACAATGGGGCCGGTGTTTGCTGATGAACCCTCGGTGTGGGGACTCCGCTCCGCTGACTGAACTCTCTGTGTTAATCTCCCCGCGGAAGAGGCTTGCGTCTGTCGCTGGCTGTACGGCTCACTTAATGGTGCAGAGGCAGCCAGCCTTAGAGCTGTTCAGATAAGAGGGGCTCTCTCTGTCTGTCTCTCTCTCTCTCTCTCTCTCTCTCTCTCTTTCCCCTCTCTCTCTCTCTCTCTCCCTCCCTCTCCCTCACCCCCCCGGGTTACATTAGGCATGATGTGGCGTTCACAGGCTCTCTAACCCACAATCTTAGATTTTCACATATTTATCCATTCATGCAGCTGGGTGCCGAGGGCAAAAACTCCATGCTAACCGGGGTAGTTCAAACACACTGGAAAAGAACCGCACTGTAACCAGCGAGCCACGCTATTGGCTGGTATTATGGCCTGCCGTGCTATTGGCTGGTATGGCATGCTGGCTAGCAGAGCTGGTTGGCCACTGGCGCTTGTTAACATGCGCTGAGTGTAGTGTAGGCATTAGCATAGCCAGCGCTCATGATCTGCAGGAGAATGTAGAGTTCTTAATTAGCTGCTGTCAATGCGCAATTTAAATCTTATTTATTAATTTATTTTTTAACTGAAGCTCACATCCCAAGCTTGCCGGATTCTGTCCGTAAGGCACGGATGTAGATTCCTGGAGGGATCCCGGAATGGGATCCCGTGCGACATAGCTCAGGAGGTAAGAGCGGTTGTCTGGCAGTCGGAGGGTTGCCGGTTCGATTCCCGCCCTGGGCGTGATGAAGTGTCCCTGAGCAAGACACCTAACCCCTAACTGCTCTGGTGAATGAGAGGCATCAATTATAAAGCGCTTTGGATAAAAGCGCCATATAAATGCAGTCCATTTACCATTTATCCCCCGCCCCCAACTTTGGGAGGATTTGTATTGGTATATGTGGCGTGCTATTATTACACTCCTATTATATGCGTTAGCCTCATTCCTTACACTTACTACTGCAGCGAATGAGCTATAATGTGAGACCTTTAGATCTCCCCCAAGGAGCCAACATAAATGCAATTTTATGCAATTTGAAATGATAGATGCGCTAGCTCAATTCATTGCGGTAGCGGTTTGTTTGACTTGGTTAAAATAGAATGGCTGTCATGACCATTAAAAAGGAAATGCTCATCAAAATGTGTGAGCAGAGTGGCGGTTGCTTCGCCCGTTCCATTTTCTCCGTCTTTAGTTTCAAAGCCTGCTTCCAGAAGGCCATCGCACTCCCAAAAAAGTAGCCCCCTTCACGGCTCTACACTCACATTTTCACACGTACTCCTAAGTAGAAAAATCTAGGAGCACACTAATATATCCCTGATAGTAGATGCACTCATGAATAATTTTTCCTGTTTGGACACATTTAGTTTCGCAAGTGCCCCCCCCACCCCCCCCCCCCCCGTCCCGTTGGGAGCAGCTGGCCTATAAGGGCGGGGATGGGGGGCTGAAATTCGACACTGTTTACAGGCACACCTGTGGATATTCAGCCAGAACCGCTCAGGTTCTGAACGGCCCGGACCTGGACTGTCACAGCCTGGGAGAACGGCCCCGCCCCGCCCCGCCCCCCCGGCCGGGGCTAAATTTAGCCGAGGTGAATAATTGCAGCCTTCACGGGGCTGCTCGAGGCATGACGCACAGATAAGGGGAGGGGGGGGAGGGGGGGAGGGGAGTGGGCGGGCGGTACCATGAAACTGAGCAGTCAGCAGGTACGCCACTTACGCTCTCGCTCTCACTCTCTCTCTCTCTCTCTCTCTCGCTCTCTCTCTCGTGCTCTCTCGCTCTCTCTCTCGTGCTCTCTCGCTCTCTCTCACTGTGTCTCTGGTTCTTCATATCTCTCTCTCTGTCGCCCTGCAGCTGCCCACGGTTCTTCATCCTTCCTCTTTCTCTGCGCCGTGTGGGTGGTTGCTCTGTGTTCGTCACTTGTGGTTACGGAGGATCTGTTTCAGGCCAGAAGGGAAGCCGCTCTCTACGGGACCCTCGTGCGTGTGTCCTGGGTTCTGTAGCTGTTCACTATAGCGCATATGGGCACTCGTGCGTGTGTCCTGGGTTCCATAGCTGTTCACTATAGTGCATATGGGCACTCGTGCGTGTGTCCTGGGTTCTGTAGCTGTTCACTATAGCGCATATGGGCACTCGTGCGTGTGTCCTGGGTTCTGTAGCTGTTCACTATAGTGCATATGGGCACTCGTGAGTGTGTCCTGGGTTCCATAGCTGTTCACTATAGTGCATATGGGCACTCGTGCGTAAGTCCTGGATTCTGTAGCTGTTCACTATAGTGCATATGGGCACTCGTGAGTGTGTCCTGGGTTCCATAGCTGTTCACTATAGTGCATATGGGCACTCGTGCGTGTGTCCTGGGTTCCATAGCTGTTCACTATAGTGCATATGGGCACTCGTGAGTGTGTCCTGGGTTCCATAGCTGTTCACTATAGTGCATATGGGCACTCGTGCGTGTGTCCTGGGTTCTGTAGCTGTTCACTATAGCGCATATGGGCACTCGTGCGTGTGTCCTGGGTTCTGTAGCTGTTCACTATAGTGCATATGGGCACTCGTGAGTGTGTCCTGGGTTCCATAGCTGTTCACTATAGTGCATATGGGCACTCGTGCGTAAGTCCTGGATTCTGTAGCTGTTCACTATAGTGCATATGGGCACTCGTGCGTGTGTCCTGGGTTCCATAGCTGTTCACTATAGTGCATATGGGCACTCGTGAGTGTGTCCTGGGTTCCATAGCTGTTCACTATAGTGCATATGGGCACTCGGGAGTGTGTCCTGGGTTCCGTAGCTGTTCACTATAGTGCATATGGGCACTCGTGAGTGTGTCCTGGGTTCCATAGCTGTTCACTATAGCGCATATGGGCACTCGTGAGTGTGTCCTGGGTTCCATAGCTGTTCACTATAGTGCATATGGGCACTCGTGAGTGTGTCCTGGGTTCCATAGCTGTTCACTATAGCGCATATGGGCACTCGTGCGTGTGTCCTGGGTTCCGTGGCTGTTCACTATAGCGCATATGGGCACTCGTGCGTGTGTCCTGGGTTCTGTAGCTGTTCACTATAGCGCATATGGGCACTCGTGCGTGTGTCCTGGATTCTGTAGCTGTTCACTATAGCGCATATGGGCACTCGTGCGTGTGTCCTGGGTTCCATAGCTGTTCACTATAGTGCATATGGGCACTCGTGCGTGTGTCCTGGGTTCCATAGCTGTTCACTATAGCGCATATGGGCACTGGTGCAGGTTCCAGGTTCTGTAGCTGTTCACTATAGTGCATATGGGCACTCGTGCGTAAGTCCTGGATTCTGCAGCCATATCAGCTGCCATATATCAGCTGGCCAATCAGGCTTCTGTTTGTGGGGTCTGTGTGTTCCATGTATACAGCTGGATGTTTACAGAAACTGTTTGGGTAAAACACACTTTTAAAGGGTATTGCTGGTATTAGTGGCCTTTGGATCGGAAAGCCATGTTCCTCCCTGCCCTCCCTCCACCACACGTACACACGCACACGCACACACCCACATGCAGACACACTCACACATACACACATGCACATGCAGACACACACACACACACACACACACACACACACAGCCTTTCCCCACTGTTCTCATGCCACCCTAGCTCACACAGCCCCTGTAGGGGATAAGCCCGTTGGGTGAAGACAGCCGCTGAATTTAGCCTCCTGGGCTGCGTGATGAGAAGGATCCCTACGTGCATGGTGGTTCTGTCCCGGCAGGGGGTAGGGGAGGCTATGTCTACCCCCTAGAGTGCTCACCCCCTCAAATTCCAGCCCCTGTCTCAAGGTCTCTTCAGGGACAACTCGGTACCCATGAACACCGGCCCCTTAGGGGTCCAACCAGAATGATAGGAGGCAGAGGTTTAGATCCTATAATCTACTGGTCGGCTGTTTGTTTCTTTGTTTATTTTCAGGGGGCCTTGTGTTGAAAGTGCGGGCTTGTATTTTTTTTTGGTGGGGAGTGAGGAAGGGATTTTTGTGTTGATAGAGAATCTCCACAGAATAAGTTGATGGTGACCCTGAGCGACCCCAGGTCCTGTCTGAATGCGCGTCAAGCCCTGGGCTTTCCTGTATGCGGTGCGCAGGTTCTTAGGTCTCAGCAGGGTTATCACTGGTGTGCTGTTTGCTGTAACTCAGCAGACGACAGGAAGTGAGCTCGTTGGCAGGGAAATGATTCTGAAGCTTGTAGGCTTTTCCTCTGTGCTTCAGCACAGCGGGGGGCCCTGGGGCCTCGGCGTGAGGCCTGCGCTCTTATCTGTGGGGGGCAGCCCGCTTGGCTTCCCGCCCAAAAATGGATGAGGTCGTTTCGGAAGCGACTCTTTCTCAAAGCGCTCTCTTGTCCGTGTTTGGGGTAGGGGTGGGGGGCGTGAGAGTCGCTGGTGTGCGCTCTGATGATCGCATGAGGGCAGAAATGAGGAGCAGTGAGAGTGTAGCTCAGGTAACAGACCTACCAACCCCCCACCCCCACCCTGTTTAACAAAGCGCAAAGAAATCTCACTGAACAATGTGCTCTCAAATGAACACAAATACCTACAGGCACTCTTTCTCTCTCTCGCACACACGCTTTGCTCACACAAGCAAGCATGCGCACATACACACACACACACACACACACACCTTCGCTCACGCACACTCGCACACACACACGTCCCTACAGAGTGGAGAGATGTATTGCTGTTTCCTAATGGAGCTTATTGGCTGTGTTGGCAGGCCCATGTTGGCCGCGGTGGAGGGAGGGGGGGGGAAGGGGGGGCAGGGCAGCCCCCACTACTTTCATGCCAGTTGATTTGTTTATGTCCCTCGTAACTGACAGCTTCTGCTGACTCAGTTTCCTTTCCTGCATTAGCTTACATTTCAGTGGTAATTAAAGAGGTTCCCCATGGTATCGCACACGGAAATAGCCTGGGACTTCTTAGAGCCAAAATGGCTGACAGTAGGAGCGCAGTTCTCAATGCATTGCACGTTGTGATAAATTTGTGAATCTGCTAAGTGTTAAACCAGAAGACGCCACATTGTAAATCTGTTTACTTGCGGCGGTAAATGAAATGAGTGATCCTCGTGTGGCAATAGGTGGAGGTTCAATGTTGTAAATAAAAGTGGAATGGACATCAAAGCAAACTGACGTTCTTGACTCTTGAAACGACTGCAAACCAGTCCAGTCATGTGAAGGGTTAAAGTGGTGTCACCGAGCAGTGTCATTGTCCCCTTAAAAAACAGCTTCTAATGGCACCTTTACTGGTGTAGTCTCGCACACAGTCACGAAGGCACGGATTTCACAGCGTGCATAAATCTACCACTGCGTAATGGAGGTTCATTTATTTATTGTAAATTTTTTTCCTGAATTTTGGCTGGAAGGTTTCGGGCAGAGAAGGTCTGCTAGCTGACAGGCTGTTTCTCTTACAGGCTGCTGGCTGACAGGTTGCTAGGTGACAGGCTATTTGTGACAGGCTATTTGTGACAGGCTGTTTCTCTTACAGGCTGCTGGCTGACAGGTTGCTAGGTGACAGACTGTTTGTGACAGGCTGTTTTTCTTACAGGCTGCTGGCTGACAGGTTGCTAGGTGACAGACTGTTTGTGACAGGCTGTTTCTCTTACAGGCTGCTGGCTGACAGGTTGCTAGGTGACAGGCTGTTTGTGACAGGCTGTTTTTCTTGCAGGCTACATCCTGAGTTTGGTGCTCCTGACTCTGCCCCGGCAGCACCTGGTCCAGCTGTACCTGTACGTGCTCACTGCCCTGCTGCTATTCGCCGGCCACCAGGTCTCCAGGTATGAACCCCAGCGGGAGGGGTGTGGGGGTCACGAGGCGTCATCATGCCCCGCCCTGTTCTGTCCCCTCCTCCAGAGACACAAGTTTGTTAGCTGTCCTGTTAGCTGTCACCTGCCCTGCGGTCACGATCGTGCTCCCCGTGCTCCCCCGTCCCCTGGAGAGGGGGTGGGGTCTGCACTTCCACGGGACGTCATTCCGTTCGTGACCTATCGGAGGAGGACGCTGAGACGAGTCCAAATCCGTGTCCCTGTATGACCGGGACTGCAGCGTTTGATGAAGGAAGCGTTTTGTTCTGATGGATCGGGTTCGAGCAGCCCTTCCTAAGCGGGGCGAGTTTGTGATAGAGCTGCAGTGTTACTGTTCCGGACAGGGCAGGACAGGACAGGGTGTTTAGTCAGAGATTGAAACACCCCTCTTAGATCTCCGCTCCCTCTAATGTGGCTAGGGTCGCCGGTCCCGCACTCCCTGATGAAAACCTCTCAGGTGTGCAAAAGCCATTAGGAGAGACTCGTAACTCACCGGTCCCGGTGCTGCATTGGGTCGCAGGGAGAACCCTCTTTTTCCAGGGTCTATCGCCGTAATGTCCCCCAAAACTTCCGTGCCCACTCCCCCCCCGAGCATGATTACATGTGCTTTCTGTAGGCCATGCCATTGGGCAGCGAAACACAACCGCGGTCAAGGTTAGGACACGGTTTGTAGGTCGATGGGGTATTCTGTTTGGTTGCTGTGAATGAGGAATTCTTACTCCATATTTCCCATCATGCACTTCAACTCACCTTGTGGCAGACAAGTGCGCTCCGACCTATAGTTCCCGGGGACTTGGGGGGTTGGGGCTGAAAGACTTCCATACCCAGAATTCCCAGAGCTGCAACATCCTGTCAGCGACTCCCAGATTTGCTCTGGCAAATTTGCTTTTGACTGGTTTGTTTGAGTCTGCAGGACTTGTGAAGAAGCCCAAACGTTCCTCTCCACTAATATCCTGAGGATCTACTAATAATCTACGACAATTTGTAAGAATGCAACTTTATCATCTCAGTCCGTGACACAAATTTCTTGGGGTTCTTCGGTCGTTGAGACATCTGAAGCGGAGCAGTCCTACATTCCTGTCCGCAGAAGCGAGTGGGAGGGGCTTGTGTGTCCGTTGGTAACTGGCGTGGATTTTAAACAGCCCTCATTCCGAGGCTCTGGCACGTTTGCTGAACAGCTCATCAATATGCTTAAAACAGATGCGCTTTCTCCAAGGAGACCTGCCTTAAATATTCCCCATCTGATAGCCACTCGTGTGAATAATTCAGAAGGGTTCTCTCTCTCTCTCTCACACACACACTCAGTATCTCTTATTTTTTTCTCTCTGTCTTTCAATCTCTCAGTCTTTCTCTGTCCCTTTCTCCTTCTTCTCTCTATGTTTAGTAATAAGATAGTGATAGTGTTAAAATAAAGGGGAATCAAATGTCCATCTCTCTTTCTCTCTCTCTCAGTATCTCTTTTCCTCTGTCTCTCTCTCTTGTGATCTCCCTCCCTCCCTCTCTCTCTCTCTCCCCCCCCTCTGTCGTTATCTTCCCCCCCTCTCTCTCTCTCTCTCTCTCTCTCATATCTCCCTTTCTCTCTCTCTCCCTCTCCCTCATTATCTTCCTCTCTCTCTCTTCCTCTCTCTCTGCCTCATCTCCCTTTCTCTCTCTCGTTATCTCTCTCTCCCTCTCTCTCTCCCTCCCTCCCTCTCTCTATCTCTCTCTCGCGCTGGAGAGAGGAAGAAGCTGTTGGCTCTTTGCGAAAGCGCTGACGTTTCACTATAAGCGGCCGTGAGATGTAGTATCTTTGGCTTGTGTTTGCGCTTTCCAGAACAAGCAGACATCTTGTAATTAAATTGCCTCTCTGTGCTTACAGAGGTGCCCCAGGGCTGCTCCCTCGGATCCATCCACAAGTTGGCCGCTCTGCTGCTCGTTTAACACCGAGAGCTAATTGGGGCTTGAAATTAATCAGGAGTTTTCCCAGAAAAGCACTCCGTTACTGAAGCACAGGGGAATTGATTAGTCGGCCGGCTGACGCTGGAGTTAGGGGTGTTTCCAGGGCTGCTTTGTAAATGTTTGGGAAGGCCAAGCAAACTCTGTTGCGGAGATTTATTTTCTCCTTGAACCCACCTGAGGTGCTTTTTTTAAAAACGGCTTCACAGTCCAGCTGGAACGAGCCTGAGAGCCTGGAGTGTGTGTTTGTGCAAGCTTGGAATGCTGTCATTATCTGACCGTGTGCTGAACTCTCAGGGGGACTGCTGAGTTTCTCTGGGCCCAGTTAGGCTGAAGCAGATTTGTGTGTGTTTTTGCGTTACAGATGTGACTGCCGCGTTGGAGCTGTGGTACGTGTGATCATGTTATGGAGTATAATGTATTATTTGGGTTTTTTTTCTTTTTTTTTTCAGGGATTATGTTCGCGGCGAGCTGGATTCCGGGTATGAGGGTCCCCTGTACCTGGAGCCCCTGTCCATGAACCGCTTCACCACAGCGCTAATTGGTATGCTGTTGTCCCACACCTGAAACTGTCCTGTCCCACACCTGTCTTACACCTGAACCTGTCCTGTCCCACACCTGAAACTGTCCTGTCCCACACCTGAGATGCATTTGTCCTGTTCCCCATTTTCATCTCTTTTCCGTCTGAATCTCAGCCATCCCCACACCTGAATCCCACCTGTCGCACATGAAAACCCCACCTCCTGTTCAGAATATGAAGCGCTCTCTGATTGGCTTCCATCCTTCAGCAGCAGGGATCCGATTGGCTCGGCGCCGCGGTCTCATTTCTATGCGAAGCGCAGCTCAGAAGTAAGGGGTGGTTTGGTTTCCACGGCCGTCAGCACTTTTCTCCCGGAGTTCACTTCAGAACCGTTTCTGTTCTCCCCGAACAGTGGAGCCTGTGTCTCTCCCCGCTCGGGCTGGGCACCTCCACCCCGGCTGGGCCCCTCCGCCCGGGCTGGGCACCTCCGCCCCGGCTGGGCACCTCCACCCCGGCTGGGCACCTCCGCCCCGGCTGGGCACCTCCGCCCCGGCTGGGCACCTCCGCTCGGGCTGGGCCCCTCCGCTCTCTAATTAACAGTGTGGGCAGCGGCGATGAACTCAGTGCTCATTTAAATGCTGCTGCGCTCTACTGATGTTATTCACATTCATTTATTCCACCCCCACCACCCCCCAAACTGCACTCATTTTGAAGAGCTATTACATAAAGCACTCCCCTTTGACTCTTTCCCTCTCTCCCTCTCCCCCTTTCTTATTTTATATCGGTCTATTTCTCTTTTTATCTGTCTCTATCTCAAATTCAAATCAGATTTATTGGCATGACGTATATAGATACATATTGCCAGATATCTCCCTCTCTCTCCTTCTGTCTCTGTCACTCTCTCTTTCTGTCCCTCCCTTTTTTTGTTTGTCCTGATGTTGTGTATGTTGTGCAGGGGTTGATTTTGGATGGAGGAGGTGCTGGTGGTTTTGTGTTGCTGCTTGCTGTAAGGGTGTGTTTGTGTGTGCTCAGTAGCTGAGTGGGGAGGGGCGGTGGCAGTAACTGGACCTCGGTGTGTTTTCGGCGTGTGAATGGTGCGTGCGTGCGTGCTGACCCACGTTCGCATGCATATCTGCCCTCAGGGCGTTGGGCGGATTCCTCGCTGAAGGTTACTCCTCTAAAGTTTCAGGAAAACAAGGAGAGATGCGCCTCCTTTGTCAGTCAGAGCTGGTAGTTCCTCTGCCCTCTCTGGTCTGGCCTCCTGGTTACTGCCGATGTGAGTTAGGAAAGAGACCCCTATGGAAAAGTGTCCTGTAGGTCATTTTTCCATTGTAGAAATGTGACCCCGCCTTACAGAAAAGTGACCCCACTGATAACATGTGAATATTTATTCGATTTTATAACCTTTCAATGGTTTTTATGCTATGGAAAATTGACCACAATCCCAGAAACCTACATGACAATACATGGGTCATTTTTCTATGCTATGGAAAGTTGACCCCAATGCCAAAAACCTGCAATACATAGGTCATTTTTCCCTGGGGGGGTTTACTTTTGTACACTAGAAAAATGTCCTGGGAGGGGTTGTTTTTTTTCTATGCAGACCTTCAGATCACTTTTCCATGGGGTCCGATTTCTGTATGACGCCTGTTGATAGGTCAGTGTTGGATCAATTTCAGAGAATGATGACATTCTTTTTACACGACGCTTTTCATAGACTTTCCTTTATCCTGTTAAAGAAGGGGATTGCATTGCCTTAAGGACATTTTGAGGTGTTTGTTGCTACACTTTCATATTCGAACAGTATTTCATCCGTTTAGAACTAAGAAATATTTGAACTGCTGCCCGTGTCTGAGGAACAGGCCTTTGTACGTTTCCTGCTGTGATTTCTCAGATCCTGTTAGATCACGTGTCATAACAGATTGCTTAGTGTCTCTGTCTTTTCATGTCACCCAGTGTCTGCTTGCGTGTTGTAGTCAGGCCACGACAAATCTTATTTGAGACGCCGTAGTTATTTATTCATTTTTTTAAGCGAGGACTTCTCTGGATTTTCTTCTGGAATCCTCTAGAAGTTTGTACTCGCGCTGATGTCATCGTTTGCTGCCTCGCGGATCGAGTCCGCAGATGTGCTCATCGTTTCCGGTCTCTTCTTTATAACCGCGGTGCGTCCCGGCGTGTGCCGTGCGCTTGTGTCTGGCTCTCGCAGATTAGTGGCGCGGTTGGAGGACTCCTGGGTCCGATCTCCAGATCGTTTGAGTGTGCCTGAGTGTAGTTTCCTGCAATGTTCACTTTAGGGCCACTTCAGAGCTCTTTGAGGAACCTCTGTTTCGCCAGAAACTCTCAGTCACTATGGAAACCAAACATTTGACTTTCCAACATGGTACAGCTGAGGACTTCCACTCACTGCTGTTATTTGGCAACTATTTGTTTTAATTTTTCAACGCCAAGGTGGTGTTAAGAGCGTTTGTTGAGATTATATTTGTGTAAATTCCGTAGTTAAGCATTTGTTGAGATTTGTGTAAATGTGGTTGTTAAACATGTTGTATTAAAGGTATTGTTTGTTTGTGCTCGACCTGATTGATTGTGAATGTCTGATTGAGGCCCCTCCCCTCTCCTGTACAGTTTTGTATTGAAGATATTATTTGATGGCGCTTGCCCTGATTGATTGAGAATGCCTGATTGAGGCTCCTCCCTCTCCTGTACAGTTCTGTATTGAAGATATTTTTTGATGGCGCTTGCCCTGATTGATTGAGAATGCCTGATTGAGGCTCCTCCCCCTCTCGTGTTCTGTTCCAGGCCAACTGGTCGTGTGCACGCTCTGCTCCTGCGTCATGCAGACCAAGCAGATCTGGCTGTTCTCTGCTCACCTGCTCCCCCTGGTGGCCCGGCTGTGCCTGGTCCCCCTGGAGACCATCGTCTTCATCAACCGCTTCGCCATGATCTTCACCGGCCTGGAGGTGCTCTACTTCCTGGCGTCCAACCTGCTGGTGCCCTACAACCTGGCCAAAACCGCCTACCGCGAGCTGGTGCAGGTAAGACGCCCGCACTCCTCGCCAACACCAACCGGTAAGGATCGCTGTCCCGTTATTCAGCCAGTGGTGCGCTGAGCTTCGCCTCGTGGGCTGCTGGGAATTTTTGGGCATTGGCGAGCCGCATTAGCACTTAGCGCTGACCCGCTTCCAGTATAAGAGCTGGACTGGCTCAGGCTGCTGTGCATTGCGAGTTTAATAATCACCGTCCCTGATGAAGGAGAGAACAGAACGCCCCCCCCCCCCACCCCATTCAGGATCACGCTCCCTCGTGATAGTCAAACACTGCCCTCTGTCACCGCTACAAGACTGCCTCCTTCTTCCTGAGTAGCTGAGAGCACCAAACGCATTTCTGCTTCCAAAACTGTACGACTGTTCTCCTGTGTACTTGTATCCCCGTCTGCTCTTTATTTGTTTGTTCTTAAGTTAAACTTTTATTCCTTCCTTTGTCTCAGTCTGTCACGCTTCCCCCTGCTTAGTGTATGTTTGGGCCTTTTGCCTTGCGTGTGTGCTGTCAGTGATGCTACCGCTTCCCACGCGGTTTGACATTTCTGTGAAGTGCTTTGGGCAGCTGAATGAAAGGCAGTGAAATGGGTAGAGACTCTAGACGAATGCCGTTGGGAGTGCGGGACCCTGTGTTTGGCTGTTTTTGTTTTCTTCCCTGTGTCCTGCTCAGGAACCTGTTCCCCTGGGGGTCCCCCCGGGGGACTGGTGTCAGATCCGTGAAGTTTTGGGCTGCAGATGTGCTGATGACTGACAGGCGTCTCTCTCCCTCTTTCCATTTCACTCTTTCCCCTTCCCTCTCTCTCCGTCCCTCCTTCCCTCCCTATTGCTCACCCTCCCTCCCTCCCCTTATCTCTCCCTCCCTCCCTGTTGCTCTCCCCCTCACTCTCCCTCCCTCCCTGTTGCTGTCCCCCTCTCTCACTCCCTCCCCCTCTCTCCCTTTCTCTTACTCACTCCTTCCTTTTCCCTCCTTCCCCCTCTCTCCCTTTCTCCCTGTTGCTCACCCTCCCTCCTTCCCTCTCCCCCCCCCCTCCCTCCCTTCCGCCCCCCCCCTCCATCCCCCCCTCCCTCCCACTCTCCCTCCCCTCCTCCCTCCTGTGCAGGTAGTGGAGGTGTATGGTCTCCTGGCCCTGGGCATGTCGCTGTGGAACCAGCTGGTGCTGCCCGTGCTCTTCATGTGTTTCTGGCTGGTGCTGTTCGCCCTGCAGATCTACTCCTACTTCAGCACCCGCGACCAGCCCACATCCCGCGAGAGGCTGCTCTTCCTCTTCCTCACCAGGTCAGGGTGCTGTGTAGTGTGTGGTTGTAGTGTGTTTTATTGAGATGCATGTTGTTGCAGTGTGTTGTATTGAGGTGTGTGTTGTAGTGTATTGTATTGAAGTGTTTGTTGTAGTGTGTTGTATTGAGATGTATGTTGCAGTGTGTTATGTTGAGGTGTATGTTGTAGTCTGTTGTATTGAGGTATATGTTGTGTGTTGTATTGAGGTGTATGTTCCTGTAATGTGTTGTATTAAGGTGTATGTTGTAGTGTGTTGTTGTATGGGGATGTATGTTGTATTGAGGTGTATGTTGTAGTGTTCTGTTGTATTGATGCATATGTTGTTATAGTGTGTTGTATTGAGGTGTATGTTGCACTATTGAGGTTTATGTTGTTGTAGTATGCTGTTGTATTGAGGTGTATGTAGTAGTATGTTCCTATATTGATGTGTGTGTTGTATTGATGTTTGTTGTAGTATCGTGTATGTTGTTGTATTGAGGTGTATGTTGTATGTTCCTATATTGATGTGTGTGTTGTATTGATGTATGTTGTAGTAGTGTGTTGTTGTATTGAGGTGTATGTTGTAATATGTTCCTATATTGATGTGCGTGTTGTATTGATGTATGTTGTAGTAGTGTGTTGTTGTATTGAGGTGTATGTTGTACTATGTTCCTATATTGATGTGTGTGTTGTATTGAGGTGTATGTTATGGTGTGTTGTATTGAGGTGTATGTTATGGTGTGTTGTATTGAGGTGTATGTTATAGTGTGTTGTACTGAGGTGTGTGTTCTTCCTGCAGTATTGCGGAGTGCTGCAGCACGCCGTACTCCCTGCTGGGCCTGGTGTTCACCGTCTCCTTCGTGGCGCTGGGCGTGCTCACGCTATGCAAGTTCTACCTGCAGGGCTACCGCGCTTTCATGAACGACAACACCATGCACCGGTGAGCGGCCTGACCGATTAGCTCACGCTAACAATCACAATGGTGAAATAACATGCCCTGTATTTGAAACTGCTTGCCTAACTTGTGTTGTGTTGTTGATTTCAAGTAAAGCAGGGGGTCCTCAATCTTATCCTGAAAGGGTCAGTGTAGGTGCAAGCTTTTGTTCCAACCAAGCAGTTACACACCTGAGTCCACTAATCAACCACTAGAGTCTTTGCTATGTACTTTGATAAGTAGAATCAGGTGTGTTACTGCTTGGTTGGAACAAAAGCCTGCACCCACACCAGCCCTTTCTGGATAAGATTTAAAACCCCTGAAGTAAAGCATTCAACTCCGTTTGTGCAAGAGAAGGTGTGTTTGTGCCCTTTCGAGCAGAGAATTCATGATGGAAGTATGAATAAAGCACTCTGCTCTCGCATATTTCCCAACTCCCTTTCTCTTTTTCCCTCTCCCCCTCTCTCCCCCTCTCTCCCTTTCCCACCCTCTCTCTCCCTCTCACTCCTGCCTCCCTCTCTCCTTCTCCCACCCTCTGTCTCCCTCTCCCTCCCTCTCCGTTTCTCTCCCTCCCTTTTTCCTTCCCTCTCTCCCTCCCTCTTTCTCTCTGACAGGGGGATGACGGAGGGCATCACTCTGCTGATCCTGGCGGTGCAGACGGGGCTCATTGAGTTGCAGGTCATCCACAGAGCCTTCCTCCTCAGCATCATCCTCTTCATCGTGGTGGCGTCCATCCTGCAGTCCATGCTGGAGATCGCCGACCCCATCGTGCTAGCGCTGGGGGCGTCTCGGGACAAGTAAGCCCCCCCCCCCGAATCTGGACCCCCCGAATCTGAATTGTCAAAATAATCCAGTACCCCCAATAACCGTTCTTCTGTCGGGACTTCTTTCCATCTCACCACTGAAAAGTATCACTCCACACACGATTCTGTCTCTTTCGCTTCAGTTTTTGCCCCTGGATTATTTATGTGATGACGTGGCTGCATACTTTTTTTCATTTCCCAGAGAATCCATCGGCGTACTTATGCTGGCGTTGCTCATGTTGACAAGCCCCAATTTCCACAGATCATCAGGAAAACCGGAAACTTTTAAATACTTTTAAAAGTTAAAATGCTTTTAATATTTGAACTGAGACTATAACAGTCAGGCCTGAAACGTATAAGCGCTGTGATCTCGTTTCTCTTGATGCTAACAAGCTAACGCTGAGCCACTGATGCACACCCCACATTCAGGTCAATCAAAGCCAGAATTTTCCCAAATTCCGTGGTGCATCTGTTCCTCAGGAGCGCCTGCGGGAACGCCGTGGAATTCTGCACAGCGGCCATGTTGGAATAATGGCTCGCATTCGGAAAATGTCATTAAGATGATGGACCAACCCAGTCATTACTGTTCTATATAAAACTATCATTATGGGATTTAACCTGCACAGGAAAAGACTTAAACTGGAGTCCTGTTTAAGCACATTGTGAAGCTGTTTGAATGTGGGTTTTTGTCCACTGATTCCCATATCTATATAGATAGAAGTTCTCACTGGAAAGAAATAAAGTAAAGAGTACTTTAACATAAAATTGAGTAAAAAACAAACAAAAACGGTGAGCGTGTGGTGCAACCTCTTTGGGTTATACACATTGTTAGTTGAGATGAGCTTCCATCCTTCACTGTAAACTGCTTTTGGACTGAAAGGTTTTGTATAAATGCAGTCAGTAATTAAATCGGTCAAGTGATAACAGCATGCATTTTTACAACAAGGAGGTATTACCCATTTATGAACTAGTTTACAAGCCTCTAAAGCCTATCCAGTTAAGTAAAGGATAAATAATTTATTTTACTTGAATGAAATTGTCTTTAAGAGACCTCAAATATGAACCAAGAGGCTGCTGCTTACAAGTTAGGCTCCTTAATCGCAATCATGAATCTTCAGCTGCCTAATTTGGCCCATTACCGTCAAGGACTGATAAGTTGCTCCAGCCCTCTCTAGTCTACCAGAGGAACAGAAAGATGAGATTTTATGAGGTGTGGAAGTTTCCAGACTGAAGGAACCCCCAGCAGTGTCTGCTCTTCTTTCTGCATTACAGAGCTTGCCACAGCCCCAAAGCGCCCATTTTATCTGTTTATCTGGGGGTAGTCTTTCTTTTTTTCCTCTCGATCTGTCTTTCCCCTCACTCGCTCCATTTGTAATCTTGCCCTCTCTCTCTCTTCTGTCCCTCCTCTATCGTTTCCTATGTTTGTCGAAGGTTCCCTCCCTTCCTCCCTTTCTTGTGTATTTCACAGTGCGTATTTCCCAGAGTTTATATTCTTAATTGTGTAACAGTGAAACGATTGTACAGTTAAACAAAGAAAAAAAACCCTGCAAAAAACAGCAACAGCAAAACAAAGTAGTTAAAAGTAAAAATGAAAAAAGTATCCTTAATTATACAGATAACAGGTTTGGCTTTTTCCCAGGTTGTGGAAGGTGGTAAATGATTTATTTTCCTGTTAAAACAGAACTTTTTTTTCTTGGCGATTTTGTTCCAGGCAGTGTTAGGACTGTATTCCAGGCAGGGTGTGTAAGTGTTGAAGCTGTGTTTGTTCAGGCAGGTTGTGTAAGTCTTGGGGCTGTGTTTGTTCAGGCCGGGTGTGTAAGTGTTGGGGCTGTGTGTGTGTTCAGGCAGGGTGTGTAAGTGTTGGGGCTGTGTGTGTTCAGGCTGGGTTAGTAAGTGTTGGGGCTGACTGTGTGTGTGCTCTCTGTGTTACAGGAGCCTGTGGAAGCACTTCCGGGCTGTCTCCCTGTGTCTGTTCCTGTTGGTGTTCCCGGCCTACATGGCCTACATGATCTGCCAGTTCTTCCACATGGACTTCTGGCTCCTAATAATCATCTCCTCCAGCATCCTCACCTCCCTGCAGGTAAAGCCATCTCTGTACAGGACTGTACTGTATAACACATACAGCCATCTCTTTACAGTACAGTGTTGTATAACCCATACAATCATCACCGCACACTACAGTACTGTATTACTTATACAGCCATCGCTGTACAGTACTGTACTGTATAACACATACAGCCATCGCTGTACAGTACTGTATAACACATACAGCCATCTCTGTACAGTGCAGTACTGTATAACCCATACAGCTGTCTCTACAGTACAGTACTGTATAACTTACACTGCCACCTCTACAGTACAGTACTGTATAACACATACAGCCATCTCTGTACAGTGCAGTACTGTATAACCCATACAGCTGTCTCTACAGTACAGTACTGTATAACTTACACTGCCACCTCTACAGTACAGTACTGTATAACACATACAGCCATCTCTGTACAGTGCAGTACTGTATAACCCATACAGCCGTCTCTACAGTACAGTACTGTATAACTTACACTGCCATCTCTACAGTACAGTACTGTATAACACATACAGCCATCTCTGTACAGTACTGTATTGCATAACACATACAGCCATCTTTGTAAAGTACAGTACTGTATAACACATACAGCCATCTCTTTACAGTACAGTACTGTATAACACATACAGCCTTCTCTTTACAGTACTGTACTGTATAACACATACAGCCTTCTCTTTACAGTACTGTACTGTATAACACATACAGCCTTCTCTTTACAGTACTGCATAACCCATACAACCATCTCTCTACAGTACAGTACTGTATAACCCATACATTCATCTCTACAGTACAGTACTGTATAACCCATACATTCATCTCTACAGTACAGTACTGTATAACTTACACAGCCATCTCTGTACAGTGCAGTACTGTATAACCCATACAGCCGTCTCTACAGTACAGTACTGTATAACTTACACAGCCATCTCTACAGTACTGTATAACACATACAGCCATCTCTGTACAGTACTGTACTGCATAACACATACAGCCATCCCTGTATAGTACTGTACTGCATAACACATACAGCCATCACTGTATAGTACTGTACTGCATAACACATACAGCCATCACTGTACGGTACAGTACTATATAACCTAGACAGCCATCTCTGTACTTCTCTTCCGAGTACTGGCCAAACATAGACAATGGGACCCTTCGTGCACAAGCAGTGACTCGAGCTGGACAGTATATGTTCTGCCCAGTACACAGCAGGTGAATGGCAAGCTGTTATAGTGACTGAGAAGCATTTTAGCCAATGAAATTACGTTCCTAATGGTGTATAGTTTGTTAGTCTTGCACGAAAGGACACGCGTTGTTTTTCCTGCGTAAACCAACCATAATCTTGTCCGTGGACATGCCAAAACGTTACGTACCAGCAAGAAAAGTTCTTGAGGCTTTATTAAGGCTTGTGTGTTTCTAAACCCAACAACCCACCCAGAAGCATCTGTATCCATTAGGAAAAAAATCACCTTTTAGGTGAGAAAAAACTTCCCCTGTGTTTGAGGTTCTGTTACTTTTTTAGAAATATTTAGAGCAATTCTGACTCTTGGAAGACAAATTCTCAAGGGTTATCATTCAGAAGACACCAGGATTACGCCTGTAGTCAAAAGGGTTCAAGAATAGTAACCATTTTATTTTTGTCATGTCATTTTTAGGCTTGTGTTAAAAAAGGGAACGACACAGAAGGGGTTAACAAGCTAACTTAATATCAAACGGTGCATAATCATTATATTAAAGTTGCGGTTATACCATAAATTATCCTTTAGGTTAAAAAACAATTAACAATCGGAACAAGAAAACTTCTCTCTTGAGGAAGTTACTCTGATTTACCTCAGAATATTTCTTCGGAGTCCTCCTTGTCAGTCGTCAGTAATGTTTCGTCTCCCTCTGGCTTGATGAAGCAGGCCCTAAAGATGTCACTCGCGTTTGAAAGATTAGGCTGGAGCTCTGAGCGGCCTGCCGGGTGTTTGAAGTGGTTTATAGGCGGCAAGCGGCGCCTTGAATTAATCCCCGAGTTTAACAGGGAGCCGATAGGGCGGTCTAAGAAAAGACTCTGCGCTGAATGGGCAGCCAATGGGGAAGCTGCTTTCTGTACTGATAGGAGCTGCTGCAATGTGGAATCTGATAAAAACAGAGATTTCCTACTGCTTCTGATCCAGGGGGCCCCCCACCCAGGCCTCAAAGGCATCCAGAGGACCCCCATAATAAGCTAAAGGGGCTGTTCACCCTAAAATAAAATACAGGTATATTTTCACTTACATCCAGATAAATTTGTCAAATCTCAGCGAAGCTTC
>NC_049209.1:35359304-35389304 GCF_013347855.1 Anguilla anguilla
AACTGTGTTCAAAATTACGTTCTATTTTTTCCCCTTCTCTTTTTTTTAAAGACGAAATGAAGATGAGACCTGTTGTTATGTGAATGCTGAACTCCAAATTTCGTTGGAGATCAGTGAGGAAATTTGCCCAGGGGACTCATTTTTATCTCACAAAACTGAATGTCTAAAATAAAATTAAAAAACTGAATTTTAACCAGTTTTCTTGAGGTCTTTCCTTTGATCTTTGCACATGCAAAAGGTGTGTCTGTTTGTGTGTATATATGTCTGTGTCTGTATGTATTTTTTGCACACACACACACACGCACGCATGCACACACAAACACACACAAACATACTCCTTTTCCAAGACCAGTACAAATGTATTTATATGTACTTTTGTGTAAGGAGAGGATAACATCACACCATAGCTTTACATTGGCAGCTTGTAACATATTGAGCGGCAGTGTAGTATAATGGCTAAGGAGTTGGTCTTGTAACTTTGTATCGTTGTACCCTTGAGCAAGGTACTTAACCTGCTTTGCTTCAGTATATATCCAGTTGTATAATTGGATGCAATGTAAGTCGCTCTTGATAAGAGCGTCTGCTAAATGCCTGTAATGTTATATAATGAGGGAGATTAGGTTACATTAGTAGCCAGCCCAAGTTAATTAATTGTCAAGCAATGTACTTCGCTGCCAGTCTGAACTAGAGCCTGGCCGATGCCAGATTTTTGGGTCCGATGCCATACCCGATTTTGGAGAGTCCTAGCCCACCGATTACCGATGTTTTGACCGATATTTTGTCAAAAAGTGCAACATTTTCAAATCAATTGGAAAAACCTTTATTTTATTAAAGTGTCTATATTTAAGAACATTTAACTTATAAGCAAACAAATAAAAATAAACACACAAAGAACTTTTTAGATTAAAAAATGTAAAAGATGATATTAAATTAAATATATTAACACCACTCTTTTTTTTTTCCAGCCATCTATAAAAAATTAATTAAAAAAAATCAGTTTTCCAGTTTCAAACGTATTTTTATGAATATTATTGTTGTTATTAATTTGTTATTGTTTCTTAGTATCTATTCTCAGTAAATTAATTATATTTTCTTATTTTATTCCTTCTACATGATCTCAAAGAGTAAGACTTTATCTAGCGATCTTCCCTGTCCATAAGAATTCGGTGGTGAAAATAACTAGGCTACAATGCGCTCTGACGCGTGACTAGATGACACGCTCACAATAACGCATTAGCTATTGACATAGCCTCGTTATTTCTTATTATATATTCTCAGTAAGTTAAATGTATTATATTTTCTTATTTTATTTCTCCTACATGATCTCAAAGAGTAAGACATTATCTAGCGGAGCTAATGGGTGAATCAAGTGTAACGATAGATGAAATTAAATTGACTGGATGAAATACGTGAAAAAAACTACAATGCGCTTTCGTGCAGGTTACCCGCGCTAACTGTTGGTTGATTCACTTCTCCAACAGCAATCCTTCTCTCATGTTATTACGACAAAGCTAGATAACATGGCTTAAAATGATCCACGTTAAAAGTGTTTTATCGGCGTTTTTACTGTCTGGTTAGCTTGCTACGATGACGCGTGACTAGATGACACACTCACTTGCAATAACGCGTTGGCGATTGACACAGCATCATATAGTAGCTAATATCATTATCTCCGATAAAAAAAACAAATGTGTGATGCATTCAATCACCATTTTATTTTGGCTGGTTATTTATTTGAGAATACAGCGATGTCCTCTGGAAATGTCGATCCTGCGCTGCTTATGTGCTCACTGCCACTTCATAAAGGCTTGCTAGCCAGCTAGCTTGCTAAAGTGAACCAAATATGTTAGCTGGCTCGCTCGCTTGATAATGAGGATTGATAAACATAGTGGTCGTATAAACGCATTTAATAAAAAAATTTCACTAAATATACATACCTTTATTGCGGCAATCTAATATGTGCAGACAAGTCTTGCAGTGGAGAATATTGGATGAGGCACGAGTGACAAACGTCTTATTACAGAAGTAGCGCGTCAGCTGCAGTTCACACTTGTATTAGAGCTCCCTCTACTGGATAATTCTAGTAAATAGCAATTACAACGTTCGAACAGACAAGTACAGATAAATATTTTTGTTTTGTTTATTATACTTATTTAAAAATCGGGACACATCGGCTGCATAACTGCCGATCCCGATGTCGTCAAAAAAGTTAAATAATGGCCGATATATCGGTCGGGCTCTAGTCTGAACCACCACACACAACTGTGGGCTGGGGGCGCCAAACGAAGGTCTAAAAAAATTACGTAATACTCAAAAAAATTACCAAATAAATGCATTGTGTCCGCGATAAGTCACTAGCGTCTGGGGTACGAGACCTCAAGCTGTGTCTGCCCACGATTGGTTAAGAAGGATTTTAACACGTGTCGGGGTATCTATGCTGGCGATTTTGGTCAATATTTGGTTTCTTCATGATAGGAGACAAATAATTTGACGTTTGTAGCAGTTTAACATCCAACATAAGTGCTGTTCAGTCAGTATAGTGCTGTGTACCCTAACCCCCCCCCCCCCAATAATTAAAAAGTTCAAGTTTCCAAAATCTACTCAACAAAACAATCATCAGACATTTAAGACGCGTTTCCACCAAAAGTACCCAGAACTTTTAGTCCCAGGAACTACTTCTCAGAACTAAAAGGTTCCTTCAGCCCATTGTTGTCTGCGTTTATTTTCTAATAACCGGAACAGCCCGGAGGGGTTTATTCCACTTATATACAACGGGTTACCAACAATGACTATATATGGTTACTTTCGTATTTATCGATTTAATCACCTGAAATTGAAATATTCTTCCGCGGCCGTTTGGGCATATTTTACCGTTGTCAATCAAAATTGTCGTTGGTAGTTGGACTTGGACCGTTGTTATGCAACAAATAGGATATAACAGGCCAAAAGTCAGATTGTAACTGTTTTATATATCCTCTCAAACACATTCATTATGTTTTTATGCGAATATTCACTTTCACGTCTTGACATCGGAGGCGACAGAATGCATTCACATTCCACAAATAACTGGCAACAACAGCAGAAAACATGCACACGTCGTAAACAATTTGCTGTTGAATTGATTACTTTCTCATGGTCAATTCCATATAGACTAATCGCAAAATGACAAGAATAGAACGAAAACTCGGAGTTGCGTGAAAATTTAAATTAGCAGTGGTTAGTTCCTTGAAAAGTAGTTCCTGGGACTAAAAGTTCCGGGTAATTTTGGTGGAAACGCGGCTTTAGCAGTGGGACAGCCACCGTTTGCTTTCCTTCAAAAAGTTACTGCTAGCCGAGCGGCGAAGTGTGCCCTCCAGATGCGAACCATGCACCATAAATTAGTCCATAGTCTTCCTGGTCTTTTTATGGAATTGAAGAATGGCAGAGTAAAATTATGGCAGTCTGATAAAGCAAAAGGGACAGAAATCAGAAATTTTCAGCGCTTGCGCCCCACCCCAAAAGTTCCGGTACTTTTGGAAAGTACTACCCCCCGAGCAGGGACTTCTTTGGGGGTAAAAATAAAGTCCCCGGAACTTAATTTAGACCCTAATTCCTGCGGTCGAAATGCACTGAGTTCCTCAAAAGGTTCCTAGTTCCGGGATAAAGTTCCTGCGGTGGAAACGCGGCTTTAGTGTCTGTGGGGAAAAAGGTAAGTGTCCACCTAGCTTCAGTAACTGGTAAAGCCTCTTCGGCAGCAATACATTTAACTGAACATTTCTTGTAAGTGTTGATGAATCTCTGGGGGGAAACTCAGGAGCACTGTGTATTACAGAATTATTTCAGCTCTGTCTTTCTTCTGGCATTTAGAGCACCTATCAGGCCCTGTCAATACTTACGATGTTCAAAATAATCCGTTTACTTTAAACCCTGTCTCATTTCACTGAAATATCTAATTTTCCTATTATTACACCTCAACTTCGCATTCATATCGATTCTGTGATTGTGTCGATTCCTCGGCATTTTAGGCTTGCTTCGGTGGCAAATCCAGGACCAACACATTAAAAGTCCTCCCCAGCATTCTGTTCCAAATCTCCTGGATTTGCTAATTAGCACCGTTCCTCGGCCAGGAGGTAGAACTAATTGGTAACATCAGCTGCCTTGAGTTCATGGTCAGAAGAAACGCATGGCAGAACTTCTACTTTCTGACCCCTGGAATTTTGACCCCACATCTAGAGGCCCTGCAGCAGCAATTCTGGCTGATTCACCGAAGCGACCGTGACGGCATTCCGTGGAACGACGGCGACAGAGAGAGCGTGCGCAGCCTCCGATGCCTAAGCGACTACAACTCTGTTACAGTAAGTCCGACAACAGGAGCAGAAAGAAAGGAACTTGCATTCCGGAATGACAAGCCAACTGTAGTTCCCGCACGTTAGTTGACTGTTCGCGTCGGAAAAAAATTCGAATGCAGCATTTACCTTGACACGTTTTATAATAAGCATGATAAATACTAGACGAGAAGACGGACATTAATCTTTGAGAAAAGTAGGGGGCGCTTTCAGTGGTAAATGGGGATCATTTTGGAAAGTAGTTTGTGCATCAAAGTATCTACCTATATCATACTGCATAAGTACCCACATAAGTAGCCTATCTGCTAATACGGAACTACCGTCTGGTAGATTTTGTGTAAGGGCATCTACTCTCCTAAGGCTTTGTGGGTGTTTGGAGAAAACATCAATAAGGAAAGAATATAACAACCTTAAATAAAAATTGAGTGATTTTAGTTAATTCATAGGCCTAGCTGCTAGTTACATAACTGTATGACCAACTGACATAATTTCAAAAGTATTAGCCTGTATCACACTCATGAACAATAAAACATGATTTCGGTAACCAGAATTGGCCGTAGAGCAAGACTATGTTTTTAATTGCCTGTAGTTTACCACAAGATGGCGTTATTGCTCAACAAAGGAGTCAGCATACTTTTTACGCTCTCCTGTGTTATAAGTGTTTTACCGGTGAGATCACGGTATAATCAGTCTTCAGTATAGGATACTGATATTTGAAATTAGTCTCCAACAGAAGACTTTCATTCTTTCTGCCTGTCTGAAACAAATAAATGTGGGCTATCGGTTGATTCGACATCGGTGGCTTTGGAAGGCTGTCGTTAAATTTTGGCATGGCTGTAAATGAAGTAGACATGATTCTTTAAGTAAATAAAAAAATAAAAAAACAACAAACACTGAAGAAAAATTAACAAAAGCAATAACATCAACTCAACAAAATCTGTATGAAAATACCGTATTTTGAAGAAAAGATTTGCATACTTGCCAATTATTGTAGGCTGCGATCTAACAGAATTGTCGGCGAGAGTAGGCTACAAACGCGTGTAAACTGACATGTAACCATAATACTGCGAATTAAGATATAACCATGATGCGCTCAAGTTAATTCTCAGGACGAAACTGAAAAGGTGAATGACTCCTTTTTTCTGTCAAAAACAACGACTGTTGTATTATATAAAAATGTAAACGTGACAATAGATTATTTATTTAATACAGGTTAAGCGTTAGTGATACTGAAAATGAAAATGTGAGCACAATTTAAACATTAAGAAAAAAAGGTCAACATGCATGTTTGTCGGGTTAAAGCCTTTTTATTACTGTGCTGTACCCGATACTTAAATAACAGCATATTAACTAGTTATTTTATTTTACTATTTAAGATGTTATCTTTAATCTCTAACATTTTTTGTTGTTGCTTAATCTTTTTAGGAAAAACGAAACGTTCAATTCATAACCGGTATTGACAGACTGCAGATATGAGACCACAAAAAAATCAGGCACATGGCATTTGTTTAATCAATATTTCTCATTTTCATGACGGCATATAGCCTATTCTATTTTAAAATCCCATACGGTAGTGTAAAATAGCAGTCTCAACAGAGTTGACAAGGGGCTGTTGTGTAATGTCAAATATTTTGGTATTTGTCATACGTGGCTGTTGTGGGAGATGTAATGCACTACCAAACTGATGGACACTGGTTAAATCACCGGTTTTATGAAAGTGTCTCTACCCCTTTATTTTTACTGATGGGCTGTGCATTAGAAAGACACCCCCGCCCTGCCCCCAACCTGTCCTGCCCCAAAACCAGAGCAAACACAAAAGTGTACCCCCTACACTCTCCGCTCTCCTCACTGCTTATTTTCCTCTCTCTTTCTTTCTCTCTCTCTCTCCCCCTCTCCCCCTCTCCCCTTGAGGTAACACATATTGTTGACTTTGTCCTAGCCAGCATGTACAACATTTTTGGTATGTTTGTGCATACACGACCTATTAAACGTGTGTGTGTGTGTCTGTGTGTGTGTTTAACTATGTGCGTGTGTGCCTTTGTCGTAATCACAGGGATTCACAGGATTAATGGCTGATTCTAAATATGTTATCAGAAAATGTCCACCTGTTTCATTAATGCCGGCGTAATAGTTTACTCTTAGGACATGAGTAATGAAGTATACACGCTGTACATTTCATACTGGAAGAAGTCGTTCTGCAGTCACACAGCGATGCTGAATCGAAAGCCCGTGGGAGCGTCTTGTATGTTAATACCGGCACCTTTCTGAAAGGAGACTCAGAAAAACACAAGCGCAGCTCATTAGTGTGGGCTCAGCTGCGCGCGGCTGGAAGCTCGCTAACGTGAGGTAACCGTAGCCTTAAAACCCAGAGGAACCATCATCCCTCCTCTCTGTTTTTAACCCCCATCCTCCCTGATTGGGATGAACCAGAGCGCCACGAAGACTCCCACCCCCCAACCCCACCCCACACCACCCCAAACCTCTTATTTGAAGGGAAAAAAACCCGACCCTCGTGAACCAGGCTCTGTCATGCTTACCATTTTAAATCATCGGGCATTAGCTGTCTGTAAATATCTTTGTTATTGAATTCTGGGATTCCTTTTATAGTTGCTCCGTCTCTCGCGCAACGGAGAGGATATAAATACCGCGCGCCCAGGGGGGCTAGGCCCCGCGGCTGCCTTTCCGTCAGTCAGGGCTGGCAGCTCGCTTCAGAAGAGCAAGGGAAAATCAAATAGCTGTGTTGAAGGACAACTTGGGAAGTGTGTATGGGCGTGTATATGTGTGTGTGCGCGCGCATGTCCGTCCACTTTGTCATCTGTCTGTCCGTCAGCTTCGCCATAGGTGTCACTCCATCCACATCTTCATCACTAGCCACTTATACCGGCACTCTTTTTAAAATAACTCCATCATTTCATCGTGTCTATCGGTTTGTAAACCTGCACGTTAATGTCTATCAGTCTATCCGTCTTAAAAAATATATATATATTTTTAACTTACATATACATATGTAAGTACATATTTCCACAAACAGACGGTAATAAGTAGCCTATTGGTCTATCCCTACAACATTTTAGCATATGTTACAGCACCGCTTCGTTTTCGCAGAGTTTTCATCATATTTTATACATTTTCATAATGTTGCTTCACGTCCATTAATGAAACCTGTAGCCTATTATGCACGCGCGCGATCTGTACAATCATGGAAACGTTAGAAGAGTTGGTAGCCTACGCATTGCGAAAGCACTGAAAATAGGCTTGTTTTTTTGTCGAATGTGCTAATAACCATCATACAACGGTGAAAAAACGAAATGAACATATGTGCGGATGTTGAATTTTCGTGATATAATTATCCATTAATTTCAGTCACAATTAGATCCATCTAAAAGTATGTAACTTGGACAGTTACTCAGATGCATTTTTCCTTATTTCTACAGCTACACTTTACGGACCATCTTGATCAGGGCGCTTGACACATTTAGGCAATTACTCAAGAAGATGGGGATCTGGAAAATGCCGTTGGTCATTAACATTGTCATCATTTGGCTAATTGTTGCTTTTGCTGCTGTTTGTCACTGGACACATTCTGTGGTGTGGGCATCTAATAGAAAAAGTCCGCTAAAATTCGATTTTGAGCAAGGGTTTGTTTTTTAACTCGGGGCTTCATAAATTAAACTAAACGCCTGTCTAAATTAAACGAAGCAGCAAGAACTGTGACTCGTGTAAGTGGTCTCATTCCAAAAAGCTGCGCGCAACGCATTTCTCAACCGCACTAAAAGCTAAAATGTTTTTGGAGGAGCTATTTTCTATTGCTGCTCAGCAATTTCTACACAAAACGAAGCATTAAAATACCTCCCAAAGCCTACTTCCCGCTCATTCATTTGGTGGTAAACATTTCCTGTTGTTTAGTTGATTAGGCCTATTCGTTTTTTGCTTCCTTTAATTTAATGTTAAGCGCTTCTCAATTTAAACGAAAAAGACTAACTGAACTCGTTCGGGGTTGCTCCACGTGTTTTTTTTTTTTTAGACAGCGTTAATATCCGTAAACAAATTGAACAATTTCCATGAACTCAAAAGGGCAAGTGGACTTAGAAAAAGACAAAGTGAGGTCTGTTCCTAGTTGCGGCAAGAAAGTAAAAGTTTGTCAAATTTTGATGGATTATAGCTTATGTTGCCCGTGAGCGCGGAAGGTGAGCGTGCGTACAGAGAGGAAAGAAACCGAAAAATTGCTCGAGTAAAATTTTGAAGCCTGGGTAAATTTCAATGTAGAGTGAAAGTTTTCTTTGCAAATTAACCCATACAAGCTTGAACTCTGGGTAAATCTGTTTGTCAGTAAGCAGAGTGATAGCCTATATAGTTGCAGTAATGAAACAAGTCTAAATTATAGAAATAAACAGTTTAACGTCGGCTAAACGTGGGGTTACCGGAGTAGCCTATAAGTATCGCTTTTAATTAGTCTGATTTAGCGACGGTGTCATGACATGTGTTTAACAGGCCATGTTAGTGTATGGTAATGCAGGCTAATTCGATAAAGTCTATATAAAAAGGCTGAATCTGCAGAGTAGACTCTTGCCCCAACCATGCAGTCCAACAAATTTTACCATAACAATTCCAAATTGATTTTTTTTTCGCACAGCAATGTGTATTAAACTTTTAAATAGTCGACGACTGATAAATAAATGCGTCGTTACGCGTCCTACTCGCCTGATCTGAAGAAATTGTTACTGAATAACTCAACGTATCACTTTAACCAAACTTTAAAGTGATGCTGAAAGGAAATACTTTTTACTGTAGATTGCAGAATACGTGAACGCACGAACATTTTAACTGCCGGTCCACACGCACTAGAGTATCACCAATACAGTATTAGCATATTTGAAACAACTTTAGAAAACGATAACGTGGAGCAAAGTTAGGCGAACATGATTCGTCCAAATTATTTTGACAGTGAGTCGGTCGATTTCCGAACCCCCTTGACTGCAGGTGCTGTTGCTGACGATCGTTGACGCCCAAGGATGCGGATTCGAAATGTGTCGCCAGTGCAGTGACAAGCACGTGCCTGGCCGAATGGCAGCACCGCTAATTGATCAATAAAATGAATCGCATTTCCTTGTAATGCGCGGCGATATCTATCTGGATGTGGAGCTATCTCTCTCTTGACATCTGGCGCCGTGAAACATTTCGGTGCTCGATGACTTCTGCAATGATGCTCCGTTTCAAGTAAATGGGATGGGCTGTAATACTTGATGAGGCGAGGGGAGCTGTTATTGGCCGATGTTCAGGTTTGCCTTGTGTTTGGGGGCGGGCCATCTTGTGTAGTCACTCCCTCTTCCCTTTGGGGCTAATGTGCTTGTGTTTAGCTCTCAGAGATAGTCAAATCGGATTCCTTAGGGAAGGGACACAAATCACTCCCATTTTAACAAGGGGAATAACGCGGGATATACAGCCACAAGGGTCCACCTTTTCTTGATTTGCCATTTCTAATTCATTTGCTTTTTACACAAAGATCTTTGGTGGAAAAAAAGACTAAGGAAGAAAAAACTTGTCAGTGAACGATGACACACGATCTGGTGCCGTCTGGAAGCTATACTTGATCCTATTGTTTCTTAAACTGACATCTGAGCTTTTTTTTTTACGAAGTCTCTTAATACAGAAGGGACGTGGGCTAACCTCAAGTGAGCTTTTCGGCTTTTGCGCTTTTCTGATAAATTGACATTTAAGAAAAAAAAATCTGGAACGCGATTTCCTGGCGCAGAAACCTGGATGCTGATACGCGTGCTTCTTTGATACAGTTTTTTTGTTTGTTTGTTTGTTTTTTTTTGTTTGTTTGTTTTTTTTTTAATTCAAGAAAGGGGAAGTAAAAAAAACATACACCTGCATAGAGAGCGCACTTTCGTCCGCACGTGGTGTACCGTTTTACCCATCATCTGAAGAAAAGGATTCGGGAAATAAAGGAGCAGCTATCGTGGGAGTCCGAAATAATCTGTTTTCATGTTTGGGATTCAGGAGAGCATTCAAAGGAGTGGGAGCAGTATGAAAGAGGAGCCGCTCGGATCTGGGATGAACGCAGTTCGAACGTGGATGCAAGGAGCCGGAGTGCTGGATGCAAACACGGCCGCCCAAAGGTAAGCCCGCGGCTGCCGGCGCCTCTGCGCGCGAGGACGCCCGCAGATCACAGATTCTTCTTCGCTTAGGCTGCCCCGTTCATTTCGGTGGTAATGCAGGCGCGTTATAGAGGGAGCTGCGATCGTGCAACGTGTCGTTCGTGTTCACGCTGATGTTTTGTGTGTTCGCAGAAGTTCTAAATTATTATTAGTAAATTAGTTATTTTATTTTACTTTACTTCCAACCTCATGAAGCGACCTTAAGACTGGCTCGATTACCTCCTGACCGCCGTAGCCCACATGATGTATTGATGTAAAACTGGAGGGGCATCCGAATAGAAAGAAACCAGGAAAATACTTAAAACAGCAACAAAACCGGAACAACAATCTTAATAATAATTATGCATATTTGTATTATGTTGCCTGCAGAACTGGACACTGAATAAGATGGATGGTACCCATATTTAAAGTGTAACAGAAAACAATTTACTGGCTAAAAAAAAATTCTTTTTTTTTTGAAGACTTTATTTAGCTACATTGGCGATACCTAAGTAAGGAGGAGTAGCCTACTTTAAAGTTATACTTTATTGAATAAATGGAAAATCTGACGAAGTAAAACATGGTATATCGGTATGTTTTCAATTTTCTAAATGCTATTTTATTAATTTCTTTTCGAAAGCAGGATCCCCAAATTAAATCTTACTGCTTTACTTTTACTTGCATTGCTTTTCTGACACCGCCTCATCCTTGCACGTCTATCCGCAGTGGAGTGGGTCTTGCCCGGGCGCACTTCGAGAAGCAACCGCCGTCAAACCTTCGGAAATCCAACTTCTTCCACTTCGTTTTGGCTCTTTACGACAGGCAAGGCCAGCCGGTGGAAATCGAAAGGACTTCTTTCCTTGGCTTTGTTGAAAAGGAAAAGGTGAGTTTTTCAATATAATAATTAGGCTAAAGTTATGAAAAATTGAGAATAATTAGATATCCCAGTCGATAAAACATTCTTCAATTAAATTTTAGTCCACAGAAATAAATAAAGATGGAAATGAATGGTCGTCCGTGAATGTACAATATTAAATAAAGAGAGGACACGTAAAATATCGTGTAGTATGTTTATATAAATAATACATTTGCAGTCTAATATTTTATGACATAAAAAAACTTTTACGATTAACAATTTTTCCAGATGGGAAGTATTAACTTTAAACCGTACTGGAGTTCAGATTAAACATGGCATTTTAATAAACACGTATTTTGGGCTACACAGATGTTCCAATAATTATTTGTCTTGTCATTATCATACTATAGCCTAATTAATGTAACTCAATAACAAACCCCTACTATTTCTTTATAGTAGGCTACACGTGTTTAATATAGAAATAATTTCCACATATTAATGTCGCATCCAAAGCTTTTATTGAATGCTTTGGAAATTGTGTACTTCACTCTTACAATTTAACGCATTTTCTTCAACCGATTGAAGTGAATTTGTCCTCATTTTACTCTGTAGATTGTCAAACTACTGTACCTACATTTGCTTACAGAAGCCAACAGTCATCCTTTTCTTTTGATTTATGTTGCTCTTTTCTCGTCATCAGCCTAAACTATTGCTATTTTGTGTTAATTTAGGTTCATAATAGAATATTCGTATTTTTATTATGAAAAATATGCATATAATCCATAGATTTTTAGGGCAAGAGCACATATGGCAACTTAATGTTTAATGTAGTTTATAATAAAGAAATAATTGAATCGACTGCAAGTTTATTTATTCAACAAGAGCTTCCTTGCTCGCAACTTCTGCCTTCTGAATGACTGTGCGTGGTTCCAGGATTTAGACTACTTTTGTCCCGCGGATTTTTTTTTAATTAATAAAAACGAATGCAAGAAAAATTAGTTATGTTCGTCCACTTGCAAAATAGGCTATAGCCTACTTATTTATGCTTATTCATATCTTAACCGAAAATGATCAGCATGATCCCATTAATTTCACTGAAGCAACGGTCTCCCATCTGCAGCACACACCATGTAGCCTACATCCTCATGTGCATTCTGTTAGAGTTGAATCTACACCGAATTTGTTGTGTAATTTATAATTGATTTATAACTGCCTTTAACGCTTATTGGCCATCTGCCAGTATTCTCTTTCCTCTATTCTAGAGGCGGGCTGTAAAGACTATTTTATTATAAACATGTTTTTTACGCACAGGAAACAAATGGAGAGAAGACGAACAACGGAATACACTACAGGCTGCAGCTCCTGTACAGCAACGGTAAGCATATCCTGATTTAAATGTCATTTTAATTACGAATCAGGTGCGCACCATTCGCAGTTTCATTTCATACAGAAGCCTCGGGAAACGTGCAGGCCGCCAGTATACTTTTAATATACACTGCTGCAGAATCAACAGCAAACGCCAATTTGGGTAACTGGCCTATTTACATGTAGCGTAACATAGATACCGAGTAATGCTAAGTGACGCGCTTAAAGATTAATTGTGAAATGTTCGATGTAATCTATTAATGCGGATCCTGTAAAAATGTGACAGTAGAACTATTCATAGAATGATTGATGAAAAATTGTAGACGTGTAAAGGACACATTTTTAAATAATTTCCTCGAAGCAACTTTTACTTTCAGGCATAGCTGAACACATGTACTGTCAATTAGCCTCCCATATATCCATGTTAAAACACATACTAATTATATGAATTGGTTATATTTTATAAATTAATGGTAGTACTAATACACCAGTCTACCCTGCTGCAACGACTAAGGCTTACTACTTCCACTATTTAGTTGCTTCTGTAGCCACTGCTAACCTGCTATTACTAGGTTACTACTGTAGTAAAAATTGGCAACCCTATCAGCCACCGAGTCCCGGGACTCGCGTTTGGCGTGTTTCTGCTTCGGCAACCGTAAGCGGAAGCTACAGATCTCGTTTCCCTTGTGAGAGCTCCTGAATCATTTATTCAGAGAGCTCATTGTTGAGAACAGATATAGCCTACTTCGCAGTAAGTCCAGTGCGTAAAGGCTAACGCTTGATAACTGGTACAGTTAAATTTGACAGAGCGTCCAAATGGTGGCTTATTATTTAATAATTAATTGCATTTTATGGATGAATTAAACTTCACTTCAGGAGAAAAAAAAATGGTTGATTGAAATAGCCTTCTGTGAGATTTATATGAGCAGCAACGATAGAACGAACGTGTTTGAAAATGTATGTATAAATGCAAAACTAATACTGAAAACACAAACTACTAAAACAGCACAAGTAACTCAGGTTATGCTAGTCAGCTGAGATGGCAGAATATTTTATTTTCATATTTTGATTTGTCTTGATATAATTACAAATAAAGGCAATCAATCGTATACATGTATTGTGAATATTTGTACAATATACATTGCGTTATTATTATAATTATAATAATAATAATTATTATTATTATTATTATCAGAAAAGAGAGCAGGCTATGTCTCATGATTTAAATAAAATATGGTAAGATGCAGAAGTACTGTGAAGAGTATGTGTGACGTATGCACAAATAAGAGAAGATCCTATAAGAGATCTAGGTTCTTAAGTGGGACATGCATCATCATATCACATCACAGTCCAGTTCTCCCTGCAGTGTGTACCATTAAAGTACTGCAGAGTGTGTGGGTGTGCGGACATGTGTGTGTGTGTGTGTGGTTGTACGGGCGGGCATGTGTGTGTGTGAGTGCGTGAATGTGTGTGTGGGCATGTGTGTGTGTGTGTGTGTGTGTGTGGTCTAAATCATAGTGTAAATTCCTTCTCCTCTGCTGTGTTGTAGGTATTCGGACAGAGCAGGACTTCTACGTGCGGCTGATTGACTCCATGACCAAACAGGTGAGCGTTTCTCACTCTTATGATTTCCCCTCAGCTTGTTCCAAAGCCTGAGAAATGGCAGATAAAAGACAAGATGAGGAAGAATATGCTGCTTCTCACAGTTTGTGTTTGTATGTCGGGGTACAGTCTTTAGTTTATTTGTGTGAATCTGTACGTGTGCATGTTTATGTAGTTTTTAAATTATTTGTGTGTGGATATACATTTGTGAGTGCATGAGTCTCTGTCTCTGTGTGTGTGTGTGTATGTGTGTGTGTGTGTGTCTGTGTGTGTGTGTGTGTGTCTGTGTGTGTATGTGCGTGTGTGTCTGTGTATGTGTGTGTGTAATGCAGACCCCAGCAGTGGTCCTCTAGCTGTGGCAGTAGGGACTTCCTGTAGTGAGCCTCAGTGCTCTCTGTACAGAAGTCTCTGAGGGCCACTGACGTATTTAGAAGTATTCTGATGTGTGTATGTGCGCATGTATGCGTGTTTGTGAAAGACGTAGAGAGAGAGAGAAATTTTGAGTGTTTCATGCATTTATGTATTTGTTTACTTGCTATGACTCTTTGTCTTCTGAGAAGTTACAAGTGTAGAGTGTTATGTATTTATTTTTAAACCAATATTAAGGGGCTTTTGAAATACTGATCCAAAGTGCTAGCCATTTTTATACATTTGTTTCTGTTCTGGATTCTCATTGGATTACGATCCAGGCCCTGAGTTTGGGAAGTGCGGTCATTTTCCAGCGGGCCTTTGGTTTTGTATGTCACGGTGTTTAAGGCTAGCGTGTAGTGGGCGTGCCTACGGCGAGCAGCGTTGTGTGTTTCCTGTTCCCTCAGTTTGTTGTGACAGAGAGCAGGTGGGGGGTGGGGGTGGGGGGGTGGGGGGTTATTTAGCATGTGATTTTTGGCGGGGTGAAGTGCGTGCGCTGTGTAGTGGTGTCTTGGTTCGAGAGGAGAACGCGGCACGCACTCGGCTTTAATCGCACTGGTGCATTGTGGGTTTGCCAGCTCGCTGCCATGTGTCACGCCTCACATTGGGCATTGGGGCGGTCGCCAGAGTGTCCCATGGAAAATTAAGCCCTTCATTGCGATTTGGTGCTTCCCTGCAACAGATTGATTACAACTTCTTTTCATTTTTATTTGGGACACTCTGTGTAGCAAATCAATGATTTAATTGGCTGAATTTTCTGATATGTATTGTCAGGGTTTTGTTTTTGTTTTGTTTAGCCAAAAGGTTTTTCCATTTTTAGTGAAACAAAATTTAATGAGTGGTTTGAAGACTGATTGCTGGTCTGAAGCTATAAGATTGCCAGTTCAAGTCAACCTCAGTAAGTTATATTGAGCATAATAATTTTAAAGACATCACATAATTAAATGTATGTTGCCCTGAAAAAGGAAATGATAACAAATTAAACGCAGCCAAAAGGTGAACGGTCTTCTGTCTGTTTTAGGAGTACATTGTGAAATGTCTCAGCTGGTTTTGAGCTTTACTCTGCTTCACTGCAATCAAGTACTGAAGCACGGGCCTTTGAATGACACTCTGATGTGAAACAGCTACGGAGGTTTGATTGAATGCCCCCCCCCCCACCACCATCGCTATAATGAAACACATTTTAGCAAAAAATAAAAAATTCTGCCTGAGCAGCTGTTCAGATGGCGTTTTGTACGATACACCGAACCAGATACGAGGACTGGAAGGCAGCTCTAATTCAGTTTCGTCGGCTGCGTTCAGCAGCGTGTGTGTCTCTCCGCGGCTGTCGGAGATGTGAGAGGAGCGGAGAGTCACGGCGGCGGTTTGAGGAGAGCTCCTCCGCTTCATGCTAAGGCCCCTGGAAGCCTGTTAACGATGTGGCGGCTGGGAATCTGGCGGGCTTGCTGCGCGTTGACAGGGTGTGCGTGTGTGTGTGTGTGTGTGTGTGTGTGCGTGTGTGTGTGCGTGTGTGTGCGTGTGTGTGTGTGTGCGTGTGTGTGTGCGTGTGTGTGCGTGTGTGCGTGTGTGTGTGCGTGTGTGTGTGTTTGTGTGTATGCGTGTGTGTGCGTGTGTGTGCGTGTGTGTGCGCGGCCAAGGAATGGGGGACGTGTGACAGGGGAGGAGCAGAGTGAGGACGGGTGATCTGGTGGTTTGGAGGGACAGGTGTCAGGATGTTATGGGGACGTTATGAGGATGCTATAGGGACACGATCAGGATGCCGAAACAGTGGTGTGGAAGGAGCGTCTGTGCAGAGTGAGGACAGACGATCTGGTAGTTTGGAGAGACAAGTGTGAGAACGTTACAGGAACGTTATGAGGATGTTGTGGGGGATGTTATCAGGGTGCCGAATCTGTGTGTGTATACGCAGAGTGAGAACGTGATATGCTGACTTGGAGAGACATTAGAATGTTATGGGGATATTTTGGGGATGTTATGGGGACGTGATCAGGATGACTAAAACAACGGCGTGAAAATGTTGTCAGAGCAGACTGGGGACAGGAAGACCAGTGGTTTGGTGACAGAGGGCAGGTCATATAAGCTTACCAAATCCCTTCAATCATTCAAGTTACCTGATTGCTGAGCTAGTTTTATTTTCTTTGATACACAGCTCAATACGCTTTCAAATGTGCGATGCAGCTGAAGAGATTCATTTTGGACAGGAAATTAAGCCCTGTGCAAAGTTATGAACTTGGTCTAGTTTGCAGGGCTGTTGAGCACACGGTGCCGAGAAGATTAAGAAACAGGCACGGACCACGGAGGCTGATCCACGCACCATCGCCCTCTGTGGTTAGTTAAGCTGTAGGGCACAGATATGTGATTGGAGTGTTCTCAACTGCACATTGTAATACTGACCTAACAATCACTGCCGGTAATAGAAAGCAGTGGAGTTCTAGAACGCAGACTTGAAACATGCCAGAAAACCTGTTCTTCAAAGGGTTAAGTACTTTTTTTCGGCAGGCTACACACTGCACTGCTGAACTACAACAACGCGAGCAAAACACGACAACAATAACAAAACAGTACAATCATAATCCTAATAATCGTTGAAATGCTAGACATGTTTCGCTCCTTGTTTCTGAGTTTAGGGAGAGGGAGTGGGGGGGGGGGGGGGGGGGGGCTGGGTGGTGAGAGGGGTTCAGGCAGTACTTTGCAAAGCCATCTCTTTTTAAGAATGTTTTAACCCTGTTATTCTGCGGCGTAAAGTGCAAACAACATTAATGGAGACACTGATTAGGATAATGCCAATTATAACGGTACTGCTGCGGTAGCGCTAATGATATTTATTTATTTATTTTTTAGCATCGCGGAGCTCTGTTTTTGCATGACAAGGTTGTGCAGAGACAGTGTGCGGGAGAGAGAGAGAGAGAGAGAGAGAGAAAGAGAGCGAGAAAGAGAGAGAGAGGTGGAGAGAGAGACAGAGAGAGAGAGGGGGGAGAGAGAGAGAGAGAGAAGGAGAGAGAGGGGGAGAGAGAGCGCTGGCGTGTGGTGCGACAGGCCTCGGGTGTCAGTGTGACAGGCGGCGTCTGTGATCAGCGACTGCAGCGTCTGACAGGTCTGCGGAGGACCGCGCGGAAGCCAGCCTCCCTCACCCCGCGAGCGGGTTCGGGCGCCGAACAGCTGAGCGGCGGGAACAAAGGCGCGCGCCGCACGGTCGCGACACCTTTAAAAAAAGAAGAAAAAAGAGAAAGCAGCAGCAGCGGAGGCCCGAGAAGAGAGGCAGACGCACTCCCGGTGACACGCGCGCGGGCGACTGTAGCAGAAAGGGAAGTGCGTCTCTCGTGTATTTATAGCAGCTTGTTTACACGCCTCAGATTCAGCCGTCACATCAAAAAGCCGCGGAAGACAACTGCGGATGAAATATGAAAAGTTACTTCTGCAAAAATGTGTTCAAAGACAAATCGGCGCTACGGTGTGTGCTTGTTAACGCGCCCTCTGTTTAGCCTGATAGGAGCCGCCGTTTCGCGTGCTATGCCTGCTTCATAGTCATTTACCTCCATAGCTTTATAGCCAGTTGTCCCCTTGACGCAAGCAGCAAGCTCTAAATTGGACATCTCTCTGGCAAGAGGGTGAAACATCAGCAAAAGCTGTTAACTTCGTAAACACGTCCTCCAAAATCCCCCCCGTAGTTTCCAGAAAGGGCTCCTGGCCTTATAACCCCCCCCCCCCCCCCCCCGGCCCGCCCCATTATTTTTATTTGATGGCTGAATTTGTGCGTCTGTTTATATTACGTTTAATCACCAACCCCAAAACACTTCAGCCACCTAAACAAATTGCACTAAGTGACATAAATATCCTATATTAGACACTTCCTGTGTTCCTGCGTCTGTTTATGGATTCAGATTGAAGGAAGGTAGGGCTGAATGAAGCTCCTTGTCCCCTCATATGTCAGGATACAAAGAAAAAAAAGAGAAAACATTAAAACTATTTGGAAAACAACTAACAGTATAAAAAAGCAGCCCTGTGTCTTACAGCCATGTCTCTTAACCCTTTAGGCTGTGAGATCATAGATATGTAATATGTGGTTAGAACGTTCAGTTCATGTAACAATCGCTACTGGTAACTGAAAGCAAAGGAGTTCTAGAACACTGACTTTGAAAAAATAGAAACATTCCTGAAAACCTGTTCTTCGAAGGGTTAATGAGGAAAAAAAAACACTGGTGTCAGCCTGCTACTCTGTGTTAATCTTGAGTGAAAGGAAAGCTGATGAGCCCTTCATGTTGTTTTTATTTTCATGGGTCATGGCCATGGGTTTATGTTTTTCCATGCGTGGTTTTTAAAAAACAATGTTGCTCCAGTGCTTTTATATATTTTCAGCTGCGTTTGACAATCACATTTAACCACACTCAGTGGAGTGCACCTTTAAAAGAGCAGCTTCTGTAGCTGTATTAATCCCTGAAGAATTAAGGAGTGGCAGAGCTGGGGATGTAGTGGATTAACCTGAGTGGAGGTGAGGCTGTTTAATTGAGAAGAGATGCTGTAGTATTTCGGGTAGAGTTTGTTGCCAGACTACACTGAATTCGTTTTTAATGAGAACTATTGTGTGGAGGAAGTCTCGGAACTCAAGTGTATTCTCACAAGTATGACAAAGTGTGTTTTGTAATAATAGCAATTTTGTTAGTGCTTAACTGTGAATATGTATGTGGTGGTTTTTAAATATATGTATTTGGGGTGCTGGCTGTGACCCCACCCCCTGCACCCCCAAATTTACAAAAAAGTAATTCCAAATTCATCACATTTAGAATTCCAATAAGTGTAATAATGACTGAAACACGATTTGTATTGACATAACCTTTAAAAATAAACAATAGGAATGAATGATATTTAAAATAATAGACAGTTTAATCTGGCAAGCTGATTATGTATTGATCGTATTTTGATTTGTGTGCGATTGAAAGCCGTGGTGATTCTCTCCGTGTTCCTGTCGATAGGGCCCTGAAGAGAGGAGGGTGCGAGTGGGCTGTATGGTGGGTGTGACACAGGTGGGCTGTATGGTGGGTGTGGCACAGGTGGGCTGGATGATGGGTGTGGCACAGGTGGGCTGGCCGCTGGGTGTGGTGCCTCGAACCTGCAGACAGTGATGAATTTGGTTCTGCTGTAGTAGACTTTGAGTCTCCTTCTCTTCTCAAAGTGGAACAAAAAAAAAAAAGAACAATTGTCCTGGATACAGCCTCTACAGAGGTGAGAATATTTTTTTTTTTTTTTTTTTTTGCATCTCTGAAGAACATGTGCCGGGCAAGTTTTACAGAACTTGAAATACTATAAAAAAAGATTTCTTGATTTCTTATTTTGTCTAAAATGTGTCTTTTTTGCAGTTCACTCACAAGCTACTCATTTGAGGGGAGCACAGTGACATCATCAGTGGCATCAGTCCGTAACGTAAACCAGCATCGGCATGCATCTAATCCCGCGCTGCGGCATTATGGGTAGAGAGGGGGTTGATGGGATGTGACGGTGGTGTGTGGACAGCTCCAGGCTGTGTGTGTTTGGGTGAAAAGAAGCGGTTTGTGGTGCGGGAAAACGTGTTGTTTGGAATGGAGGGTGGGGGGTGGGGGGGCAAAACAAAGCTGGGGTTTTTGGAAGGGGGCGGGGGGGGGGGGGGGTGGACCAGATGGCACACCACGCTCCAGTCTGGCATCCCAACTGCTCACCCCCCCCCCCCTCCACATACACACACACCACCCCCCTCCTACTGCACAATGACCACATATAGCCATGTGTTCTGAGCTCAAGAGACGATACGAGATACAGTGCGAACGCACGTACGCGCAACGGACCTCGCAGAAGAGAACTGGTGACGCGAGAGGGAGCCTTCCTGTCGCTTTCAGCAGCACAGAGAGAGAGGGGGAAACAGAGCTTTCTAGCCTGTCACAAAAACCCAGAGCTTCGTGTTTTGTCGAAGAGCTTTCTCGCCAGGGGAAGGGGCTACACAGCATGAGTCATGAATATTTAAGCGCTGACAGAAGGGTGGGGCCGCAGAAATGTTTTTCTTTCTTTTTTTTGAGGGGGAATAAGAAGAACATTCCCTGTTGCTATTTTTTTTTCGCCTTTTTTTATCGGGTTTGATTTCAGTTTACCATTCGCAGGGTATTCACGGGAAGAAGACCTTTCTCGTGCCCCCTGGAGTTGCGAATGAAACAATGGTACTGCAGTTACATTTTGATTGCATCCACTTTTAAAACAAAACAGGGATAGGACGATTATCCCTGGCCAAATATTGGCACTTATGTGGTTGCCGTGTTCTGCTTGCGGAAAGAGAATGATGGTGATGCCATTACCCAGCCTGCATCTCTGCTGTGGATGCAAAAAATAAAATAAAAAAATAAAAAAACCGCTTATGAAATAATTATCTCCCCATTATTATTGGCTTCTCTATTGTTTTCATATTGGCAAGAATATGAGAAAAAAATTGGCATGCCAAGACCTAGATTTTTCTCACATATTGCCAAAAAAAGGAGCTGTTTCAGCTAGTTTGGAGTTCTAGAATTGAGCGGGGGTATTGTTAAAGGAGGGGGGGGGGGGGGCTCCCGTGGTAATGTGGGGTGGGCAGGCCACCAGTAGGCAGGCCATCCCCAAATTCGCCAGATGACACCACATACCGTTGCCCGTCCCAAGGATACTTTTCCCTGTGCAGCGTTTCGCAGGCCGCAAGGGAACAGAGCTCTGGACAGGTTGTTACGGGCCAGCATCGCCGGACCCGTCCCGCCTGGTTACCCCAAAAAACCCACGGCTATTCAGCAGATCGTTTCTGCCACACCCAGTACATCCTAATGAAGCTCTTCTGCGTGCATGACTTTTGCTCGGGTGGGAATGCTATTTAAGGTGCAAGGTCACAAGTGATTTGAGTGCTCTTAAATGAACATTCTAATGCTGATGTCACAATCACTACTGGCGATCGAAAGCAATGGAGTTCTAGAGCACTGGCTTATAATTTTGAAAAAAAAAGGCATTCCAAAAAAAGCTGCTGTTCAAAGGGGTAAACTGGAACAAATGTTAACGGGAAGGTGGAGAGAGAGGGAGAGGGAGGAGTATGGAAAGCGAGTGTGGGGCGATTATCTTTTTTTAGTTTAATTGTATTTGCCCTGTAGATAGTCTGTTGTCAGAGGGGCACACATCTCAGGCCTATCACCTCCTGAGACCCAGCAGTTAATTTTTGTCCCCTGTAGGGGACAAGAGTCTCTGGTCTTAATCCCCAAGAACCATATAATTATATTATGCTGAAGCTTACACTACAAGGGACATTCAAGAGAACTAAAATAAATAATATTTTTGAAAATAGTTTCACGGCAACATGTTTTTGTCATCAAGACACTTGCATTATGCCAAGAAAATGAAAATTCTTTAGCTTTATTTTCTGCCTGTTCTCGGGAGGATACGCTGGTTCTTGGCTGCGTTTCGGTTTCTGGGGTAAAGGCCGCCCTGGCTGCTCCTGCTCCACCCCTGGGTTTCAGAGCTTCTTTGACCTCTCACCCCTGACCTCTGCACCCCTGTCCCCGGTGTTTCTCTGTGGATGAACGGCGGGTGATCTGTAAAAAGGAACCACAGCATGAGCGCTGGTGTGATCTGGACCTTTACATCTATCATCTCAACAAGTTGGAATTTTTATAAAAAAGGAACCAAACTTGGGGAAAATGTTTGGTCTGAAGTTTTGACTTTATTTGTCAGTCAGTCTCACGGGGTCTGTTGAGCACTTTTAGCTAAAATGACTGGCTTACTGGTTGTGAACTGTTGAACGGTTGTAAAACAGTTACAGTTTTTTAAGACTAAAATGAAATGATATATGTATGTATATTGAACTTATATGTTGGCTTAATATGAGTTGGTGGCAATAATCAATCAGTAAAAATGATTTATAATCAGATATGAAAAAATGCATAAAAGCACAACCCTATGTCATGTTGGGTGTTGTGTAATGTTGGATTGGGATGCAGCGTTTGGAAGCTGAGAATGCCCTTAACTTGATTTGATTTTGTGAGTGAAGAAGCTTGCCTGAACTTCAGTTTGGGCCCAGTGACAGGAATGATGTCACGTGTCATGACAGTCATACCTGACTCGGTCGGCTGCAAAGCAAACAAACGATGAAGTGATACAATGAAGTTTAATATCTGTTTTCCCCCCTTTTTTATAGGCGATCATATATGAAGGTCAGGACAAGAACCCTGAGATGTGTCGAGTGCTGCTGACGCACGAGATCATGTGCAGGTAAGACCCGCCCCCCCCCCACCGCCCCCACACCCGCCCCCCGCGGCCCCCACCGCCCCCGCCCTCCCGTCAATCAATCTACTGCCTGTCGGTATTATTATAGACTCATCATGGGGTGCATAAACCCATTATGATGCTTTGTTCTCAAACTTAAGAATGAAATGTGGGCAGGTTGTGAAATGAATCTAAAACAAATCTAAACTTTGACACATCTTTGTTGAAATGTTGCAATGATTGTGTAAGAATTGAAGTACATGTGCAGCTCATTGAAATGTCGAGACAAAGTAGCATAGCTGCCCACCAACACACACACACGTACACACACACACACCAGCACACACACACGCATACACACACACACGTACATACACACACACACACACACACACGTACATACACACACAAACACACACGTACATACACACACACACACGTATACACACACAAACACACACACACACACACACACACACACCAACACACACATACGTACATACACACACACACACACACGCATACACACACACACACACACACACACACACAGTCACACACTTAATGCTCATGGTCCTAGCTCAACCAGGCAGGTAATATTCATAATGGGGACAGCACATTGAAGCAAAGCCATAGCACCCAGCTCTGCTGTTTGTTTTCCGTCCAGCACCCCCACACCCCCCCCCCCTTCAATTTTTCCTCCCTCCCTCCCTCCCCGTGAGGCTTGTTCTTCCAAAATGTGCCGATCCAGGGCTCCTTTGTACTCCGATTAAAGGACATAATTCTCTAAGGACCTCAAAGCAGAAATGATGCTGCCCCCCCCCCCCACCCCACCCCAAAAAAAACGATCCAGCTGGGTTTTCTGAGAGAACACTCCAGGACCCCAAAAATTACCCAGAAGTCCCTGCTTCGCCCTTTAATGATGTCACCTTTATCTTCAAACTGAGGGCGGACTCCCAGTGATGTAATGTGCACGGCAGCCGCCGCACATCCAAAAATCTGACCCCCCCCCCATTTCTTTCTCGCTGCTGCTAAACAGGTCACCCCTCTGTCCCCCACCAAAGTAGAGAGAGAGAAAAAGGACGAGGAGATGTTGCGCCTTTAATTAAAGTAAAAGATGAATTCCTCTTGTTTAAAACTGGGTTGTGAAGGCAGGCTCCTTGTCTATTTTTGGAGAATGGCAGAGAACATTTTAAAAAGTTTTTTCTCCTAAAAATATCGCTCTCCGGCTCGGTTAATTAGGACAGGTAGAAACTCATTACTCAAGTTGAATTTTCTGGTTATTCTGAGGGTAATAAATGCGCTTCGCACCGCCTTCTGACGGTGAAATATATGCAGGCGATTGCAGAGAAACACGTGTGCGCACACATGCGCGCCACACACACACACACACACACGTGCACACATATGCATGCATAATAAGCACGTGCATACGCACACATGCACACACCTGCTACTCCCTCGACAATCCCGCATGCTCGCACACACGCACACACGCACGCACTTATGTCCTGGTGAATACATTTTGAATTTGCTTGTGAAACTTTTCTCTGAATAGGGTTCTATGTTGTGAAGCGATGAAAGATAGAGATGTCCATCCCCTTTCAAACTATTATACTAAAGGTAACCCCCCCCTTCCCTCACTGCTTGTCCTGTGGACCAGGATGTGCTAATTCTGGGGGGGGGCGGCGGCGTTTGGGGTTCAAACACAGCTGCAATTATAAGCACAAAATGAGTCTGTTCACCATTAATCAGTGCTGCTAATTGTGCCACGCTACCATTAGCCATATGGTACCAAGCCAGCTTGCAACCACGGCACTGAGATCCTTTTATTTTTTCAAAGGGCGGGGGGCTGATGGATGGGAGAAAGAGAAAAAGGGGGTGTCCAATGGTTTTCAAAAGAAGGGCTTTTCTCTGAAGTCCAGTTTCAGGTTTACGTAGGTGACAGGACTGCGTTCGAAAGCTGTTCTGAAAACTGTGTTTTTAGTTAGTTTCTTGGTCCCATAATATCAGCCAGGACTGAGGACTGTGCCAGTAATCGCTTGAAATGGTTGTGTTTGTAAAAAAACAAAACAAAAAGAAAAACTCAGGTTAACAGGTTAGAAGAGCAGTTGTGGCCTCTCATTAAACAAGGCGCACCAGATCCTGGTAATTACACAATGTTATTTAGATGCAGTTTGTGCCAGAGCTTCAGCAGGAAGGGGTGATTCTGAGATCAAAGATGCCACCTCCTTGGATGTCCTGTGGGAGAGAGCTGAAAATTTAGAGGGAAGAGAAAAGGCTATCAGCAAAGCTTGTGTACACATGTGCTGATTAGCATCGTTTCCATTGGAACGGCCTGCTGTAGAGAGCAGAAGACTCCGCCTCCCATGGGGAAAGCCTGATCATTGGAACATTAGAAAGTGGCCAATCAAATCACAAAAGAAACCCAAGTACATGTTTACATATACATACACAATATGTACACACTTACACTCCCGCACATGCACACGTGCACACACACACACACACACACATGCACATACACACACCCACACCCACATGTTCTTGCACACACACGTGCACCACCCACACTCACACACATGCGCTCACACACACTCAGACACATGCATACAGTCGCACACACACACACACGTGCATGCATGCGCACACACACACACAAACACACACATGCGCATGTTTATGGACACACATATACACGCACGCACACACACACACACACACACACATGCGGATGTTTATGCACACACATATACAGGCACACACACGCACACACACACACATTCGGATGCTTATGCACACACATATACAGGCACACACACGCACACACACATGCACACACGCAGGCACGCACACACACACGCACGCACGCACGCACACCCACACACACACACACACACACACACACACACACGGTCCACCCGTCCCTTGGGCTCTGTTCTGTTTCAGTGGGCCCACACTCTGACCCACTTCTGAAAGAACCACAGATCACTCCTGAGGACCTGACTGTTTTCTGAAGGGAAGGTACAGAGGGAGAGAGAGAGGGAGGGATAGTGAGAGAGAGAGAGAGAGAAGAGTAGCAGGGAGGACTGAAGAGAGAAGGATAATGAGAGAGATGGGTGACCAGTACAGAGAGAGGAGAAAGATAAATGGGGTGAAAGAGAGAGAGAGACGGTGAGTGAAAAAGCGAGAGAGCAGTGAGAAAGAGAAAGAGAGAGAGAGACACGGAGTGAAAGAGAGAAGGAGGGTAGGGATAATGGGAGAGATGGGTGTCCAGCACAGAGGCCCCTGTGGCTGGTGTCCTGCTGGACAGAGACAAAGCGTGCGGTTTTCTGTGTCAGAGCCCTCCCCTCACCGCACTCAGGCCCCTCCACCATCTGTGCCGCCGAAATGTGAGCTGATGCCCCCCCCCACCCCCACCCAAAAAAAAGAAACCCCACCGCACCCTCCACCCCCTTCTCTTCTGTGTCCTCTCCTTTTATGCCCCAATCTGAGGGGGTGTCGGGTGAGCCTCGGATTCACAGGAAAGAGGGGGCGGGGAGGATGGGAGGGGGGTGGGAATGATTACCTGCCCCAGGTGATTTGAGGGGGAGGGATAGCCTCACCCGCCCAGCCCCCCCCCCCCCATCTCTCCTGCACACCTGTTGTCATCGGCAGCAGGTAGCTGCGCACAGAGCTGTCCGTCCTTTCAGGGTGTGTGAGCCTCCCTTAACCTGGATCAGCAGGGTTAGCGGGGACATATGTCTGTAAAGCCGTGCCCCGTTTGACTGTTTTCCATCCCCCGCCCCCCCCCGACAGTCGCTGCTGTGACAAGAAGAGCTGTGGTAACCGTAACGAGACGCCGTCCGACCCCGTCATCATCGACAGGTAAGGCCCCCGCCCATTTCCTTTTACCACCCCCCCACTACAGGACCTCATCATGTCTGCTGTGTCACCAAATGGGGGAAGGGTGGGGGGGGGGTAATTGAGTTCCTGGTTTGCCTGAGCCAGAGGGCGGTGAGGAATTTGGGTCAGAACCTGCTGTATCATGAGAGAGAGATGGGAATTTGGGTCAGAACCCTGTGTATTATAAGAGAGTGAGATGGGAATTTGGGTCAGGACCCTCTGCATTATAAGAGAGAGAGATGGGAATTTGGGTCAGAACCCTCTGTATTATAAGAGAGAGAGATGGGAATTTGGGTCAGAACCCTGTGTATTATAAGAGAATGCGACAGGAATTTGGGTCAGAACCCTGTGTATTATAAGAGAGGGAGATGGGAATTTGGGTCAGAACCCTGTGTATTATAAGAGAGGGAGATGGGAATTTGGGTCAGAACCCTGTGTATTATAAGAGAGGGAGATGGGAATTTGGGTCAGAACCCTCTGTATTATAAGAGAGAGAGATGGGAATTTGGGTCAGAACCCTCTGTATTATAAGAGAATGCGACAGGAATTTGGGTCAGAACCCTGTGTATTATAAGAGAGAGAGATGGGAATTTGGGTCAGAACCCTCTGTGTTATAAGAGAGGGAGAAGGGAATTTGGGTCAGAACCCTGTGTATTATAAGAGAGAGAGATGGGAATTTGGGTCAGAACCCTGTGTAATTTGAGATCCAGGTGGAGGGCTGTAGAGGTGTGTGTTCCTGCCGGCCTGCGGTTCGAGATTGAGGACTGAGGACAGGTGCATTGTGGGCCGGCTGCTCGTGTTGCATACCAGCGGCGGGAATTCAAAGCCTCGCAGTGTCAGTGATCGCCATGACAGCCGCTGAAAGACCAGGCCTGATTTATCTGCGACGGGCGTGCGTCTGTTTACATTAGGGTTGTGGTGTCAGGACTCGGGAAAAGGCCAGATTTGTGACTGTCCCGGAACAGGGAGGGGCCAAACGGAAGCACATTACAGCTCATTTGGGAAATCTGACCCCTGGAGGAGGTGTGTCAAGCATCTTACCCTCTTTGCCATAATTCTTTTTTTTTTTCCCGCGAGTTACTTATGAGCCATTTATTTATCTGCAAACGGCTATGAATCGATAATTTAATGCGGCAGTAATGGGCTTTCTGGTAATCAGAATAGTAATTAAAACATATATGTCAAGTCTTCAAATAGACAATAGGCTATAGAATAGATCAATAATATTCTGAGTTTGTTGTAGAAGTAGTAATGGAAAGCTCTTTATGGCTGTGTATGGTGATTAAAGTTAGCTATATATGAACCTTGTGCTGGTCGGAGAGGGTGTGCGCTTGTCTGTCTCTGTGAGTGTGTCTGTGTATATACTGCATCTGCAGGTGTGTGTATGTTTGTCTGTGTGTGCGAGAGAGAGAGAGAGAGAGAGAGAGAGAGAAAGCAAGCGCATTGTTCATGGGTTATAGTGTTGCGTGCATATCCTCGTTTCTCAAATGAACACAGCGCTTTCATAGAAGCGAGCCATCCCAGAATGCACCGCTCTGAGAATCAGGCCAGGTCTAGCTGGCTCCTGTGTCCTTGCGGCCCCTGGGGGCCGTGAGCTCCTGTGGGCAGCTGCACCCCGCTGCGTTACTTTAGGCTTCGCTGAACAAACAGCCCCCCCGAACACGGCCAGCTGAACGCTGTGGCTGAACGCTCTGTTCCACCCTGAGCACATGCCCTCGATTATCCGGCCCGCCGTGTGAAAACGTGCCTGAGAGCTCATCGCCTTTGCGTGTGCGGCGCTGGGGTAGGCGTGTGCGGCGCTGGGGTAGGCGTGTGCGGGGTGCGCGGTGTGAACGCGGCGCTTCCGCGAGGCGATGTGTTAGTCGTCGCGTTATTTTAGGCAGTGACATTGTTTGCAATAGTTTTGCAATCAATTTTTGTATCTCCTGGTGACCTGTCCAGGGTGCATTCGTGCTTCTCGTACAATGTATGCTGGGATAGGCTCCAGCACCCCCCATGACCCCGACCAAGAAGAAACGAGTTAGTTAATGGATGGATGGATGGATGGATGGATGGATTTTTTCATCTGCACTACGCGCCTTTTTGCTTTATTGTCTGTGCTGTTCTTGAGAAGAGCGCCTGCAGACTGCGTGCAGCTGTGCATACGCGGCAGAACCGCTGCCTCTGTGTGCACGTGTAGGTTCTTGCGTACGCTCTTCTGTGGCTCCGGATGATGTAATCGTGCGCCCTCCTGCCCGTCCCCCTGCCTCTTTTCCCCAGTGGGGGGCGCTGTTGTGGGCGGCGGGGTTGTGGCGGAGGAGCTGCCGTTCAGCGGCAGATCGGCGGCGGCGCTTTTGTCCCCGTTCGCAGCGGGCCGCGGCGGGAAAATGGGTCAGGGGAAAAACACAGCAAACGAGCAGCGAACAGCCTCGTCTGCAACAGACCCGTCTCCCCGCGCTTTCGCTCTCCGACCGCCAAACAAGTGTGCGACGCTCTCGCTGATACCGCCTCAATTAGCCGCTATTATTCCTCCCAAAAGCGTAAAAAAAACATTTTACACATTTATTTACCCCCTTGAAGTTATTTAGTTCAGTAAATAAGATCTCATTAGGGCGCTCTTGTTTCAAAGAGACGATTAGATGTTTCGGCGGTAATTAGCCGGGCTAAGGCTAATCTTTCGGGATGACTAATGGGGGTGCTTTCCTAATTAGGTTTGCCAAGGCGCAAGAATAGAGCGGTTCCACGGAAACACGGAGAATGTCAGAAAGATAAAGTTTGCTAATGAGTTGTGGTTATGTTGTTGAAAGAACGGATCCCGTGTGTTTATGTGGATTCTGGCTCTTAAGTGTGTTTTCACAGTACGGACTTAAACACGAAAAGGCTACGGAAACGCTTTTGCTGCGTTGGCTACGTTGCAGTGCTTAACGCAGAAGCAGTGCACTTTGCCTCAGGAAACGAGCTTCACAGGCCTGGGAATCTGAGTTTTCCGTACACGAGTCACGTATTTTCATTAACCCTTTAAGGTGTGAGATCATTCGATATGTGATTAGAATGTCCTTAACTGAACATTCTAATGCTGATCTTGCTGGTGGCAGGGAGGGGTGGAGCGGGGGGGAGGGGGGGGGGGGCTTCTTCCAAATGTATTATTTCCCACTCTTTTGTTTGGGACTGATTAACAGGGGTAGAGTTGAAGCTTTCTAAAGTA
>NC_049209.1:35394304-35396804 GCF_013347855.1 Anguilla anguilla
TGGGGTGTCAAACGAACACACTAAAAAATGGAAAAGCTTCTGTTGCCATAGCATCAAGAGCCTGAGTCGTGTCTGTGTGTTTGACCTCAGCTTCTATACATTAAGTGTACAGCACAACTGAATGAAATCAGATAACTAGCGACGGTCGTTATTACCCATTTTCATAATTCATGAAATTAATTATGCATGTTAATGATATTCCTTTCACAGATGTTGTGTTGTGATTACCTAAATGAAGGATTCATTGGTTTATGTGTTTATTGAGTTTTAGTGATCGTAGCACCTTATCATTGTGCCTGGTCATTTTCCTCTCTGAAGACTGGACCAACAGTGAAATATTCGGTGGTAAATCAAATCATACAGAGTGCATATGGTCCCTATTGGACTCTTATGTATTCTGTTTGAGTTGAATTAACACTGGAAATTTTACTGGGCAGGGGAAAGGTCATAATAATGAGCTTTGTTGTGCTATGCAAAAATAACAGGGAAATAGGCAAAGCAAGCTCAATTTGCTAAATTTGTATTAAAGTTGTTGCTTTTTTAACGCTAAATACTTCAGTCGCTGTAATTGCTTGCGGCTTCTGTATCGCAATCCTCTCTACCATATTTATTTCTTTCCTGTTTTCTTGCGTAGACAAAGGCATACTAATTTGTTTTTGTGTAAATTCACGTCCTTAATTAGATTCAACAACGATAATGCCTGCTGTGCTCCCCTTCTCTCTCTCTCTCTCTCTCTCTCTCTCTCTCTCTCTCTCTGTATGAGTGTGCTTGTGTATGTGTGTGTGACACTCATACACACACTTCTGTGACACAGAAGTACAGTACAGTACTGATTATATTAAACTTACTGGCTGAAGAAGCCAGTCCCTTTCTCTACCCCCCTCTCTCTCAATAATGACTCGGTGTCTCTTACTGCAGGGTCATTGTGTTTGTCAATACGGTGTTGTAAAACATAGAGGCGTCTGCATGGAGCAGCGCTTCTGCCCTGCACAGACTGTGGAAGACATATGCTGCGCATTGTGGGTTCTTATGGGTTCTCATGAGTTCTTATGAGTTCTTATGGGTTCTGATGGGTTTTTAAATGCAGCGGCAGAATAACAACGTAGAAGGGCTGAATGGCCTGTTCTCATCATCACTTATCCCCGTCTCAGTGTGTGTTCTTAAACATGAAGCACGCTTGCCACGCGTTTCCTAGTTCATCTTGCCCTCTGCCCAGGAGACAGAATCTACCGAATCGATCCAGTGAAAGCCACGCTGTATTTCAGTCTACTGCCCCTTCAGGTTGAGTCACGAATGACCGTGATTCGTAATAAGGGAGTTCACTAATGAAAAGGGCTTTACCAGAGACGCAGACGGAAAGATTTTTTGTCTTTTGCGTGAGGTGTGGTCAGCCTGGCTGGTTTACCATCGCCTCGTTTAGCAGGTTCTGGGTCAGTCCGAAGCAGACCCACCACACACACTCACACACACACACACACAAACACACTCACACACACACACACACACACACAGGGCTCCCTAATCTCATTAACTTCCACCGACAGCCCCCAAATCACAGCCTTGCACTCTGAGTGATGGAGTTCTCCATAACCGCACCATCTGCTCTGACCACAGAGGCTTCACCTCGCTGCCACTGCAGCCAGACAGCACTGCTCCTGCAATCATCCCATCCCATCAGTCTTTTCTTTTATCATTATTGTTAAATTTATTCTGTCCTTAATTTATTATTTTTTAATTTTCCAATTTAATCAATATCTTCATTGTATTCGTCTTCATTTTATTTATTACTTAATGAACAAATCAACAAATTAATTAATTTTTTTATAATAATTTGCGCAATGGCTGTATCCAGAGCAACTCAAAGTGCCCTTACTCTGAGATACAAACTAAAACTAAAAACTACCAAATCGTTGTTGTTTTATTTTCTTATTATTATATTTCAAAAAGATGATTGATTGTTGGTAATGACTGTATTGTGGCCTCTGTGCTGCTCTGTCCAGCACCTGCATTTGACTGACATTCCGCAAGCTCTTTAGACCCCTGCAGTATATGTAGCTCCATGCATTATTGATGCACATCTATTCAGTATATACTGTTTATTTACTGTACTGTGTGCCTGAGTAGCGTATGTCCAGAAGACTGGAATCGGCAGTAGACTCATCGTGGAGCATCCCTGGAGGGGTATACTGGCTGTAATCGTTTGAATGAGCTCACCTACCCCGCGATAAATTCTGAACGTTCCGTATACATCGTACTTTGAGGCTGTGCCGTGTTGTAGTTCAGCGTTGTTGTTCTGTGATGTCACTTCCTGTGGGGAAAGGTCAGCGGCTCTGGCCCTTGGCCCTGTCCCTGGCCCGGGCTAAGGGAGCGTGGTGAATTATTCATGCCCATTGACTTTGTGTCAGCTCTCGCAGTCGCGCGCTGGAGGGATGTTTTATTCATTCATCTCATTTAGGGGTCTGCGGCCGCACCTGTTCTACCATTAAGCGGCCCTGTCATT
>NC_049209.1:35401804-35421804 GCF_013347855.1 Anguilla anguilla
CAATGAAAATACTTTGCGCCCCTGTAAGGAGAAAGAACGTCAGTTTTAAGAAAGATAGAAAAAGAAGCAGAGGCCAGCGGGACCCAATCGTTTCCCCCCCCGTAATGAGATTTGGTGTGTAAATGATTTAAGTGGGGGAATGAGGCCCGTGGAAGCTGTAACATGAGAGAACGACACAAGGGCCCCATTTTCTCAATCTGCTCTGGCCTCTAGCTGAAAAAAAAATTAGGTAGAGGGAGGAGGAAAGCTGACAGTAAGCGCTGTGTGTGTGCGTGTGGGTGTGTGTGTGTGTGTGTGTGTGTGTGTGTGTGTGCCTCTGTGCATGTGTGCGTGCGTGTGTGCTAGTCTGTGGGCCTGTGTGTATGTGTGTGTGTGTGTGTGTGTCTGTGTGTGCATCTGTGTGTTATTATATATTATATTTTATATTTTTGGAGTGTTAGTAGTTTTTTTTAGCAGACATTTTCATACTTCTATGTAACTTTGTTGCAGACTAGTCGCACACAGTTGGAGCCCAGTAATTAGACTGTTACAACGTCCCTGTAACGTTAGACTCTGATCCCTTGTAGAGAGAGCCTTTTCCTGGCTGTGTGAGGATTACCACAGCATTGTGTTCCTCACACAGAGAGAGAGAGGCAGTGTGTCCTTGCGCTGGGAGCCGGGGGGGGGGGGGGGGGGGGGTTGGGGTTGGGAGACGGCAGGGGGCACGGCCCGGGCGCTGTTCTTCCCCAGGAGGAGGCAGGTTCAGCCCTGTAAACGCGCGGCGGAACGTGCCGGAACACGGCGGAACACGGAGTGTAGGATCAGCGAGCGGAACCAGGCGCGGAGGTTAAGAGCGTCTGTGTCGAGCGGGAAGGGGGGGGGGTGAGGTGGGGGAAGGGGGGGGTTTGTGCCAGCAGCCGCACGTCACTTCATTATTAATAGCAGCGTCTAAATAAAACGCAAACCTTGTCAGATTTAATGGATGGCCACGTCCGCCGATGGCTCTGCACCAAGAGGGAGCCGGGGGGGTTAGGGTGGGGGGGGGGTGTACTGGCTGGGTTTTCAGGGCTGCTGGATGGGGGGGGGGGGGGGGGGGGTGAGACATTACCTAGGAGGGGTACACAGCTCAGGAAAAGTGAAAGTCAAAAACCACCCCCAGAAACTCAACACAGGCCGATGCTACAAAGCCTGGGGTGGAATATACGGAGATGAAAGAAGGTTTGGGTGGTGAAGGTGAAGGTGAAGCTGCACGTGGTTTCCGTGCCGCCCGGGGGGCCTGGTGCTGAGGTGGCGCAGAAAGGTGTCGGGAGAGGAGCAGTGACATCAGCTGCTGTTTTAATGCCAGAGACGCGTTTTCATCAAAGGCATAATGGCATAGCAACAACTGATGTTCACCTTAATATTTATATGTCAAATACCTATATGATAATTATGATTAATGTAATTAAATGTGCATATGCATACGCTGCACGTTACGCATGTGCACACTCATACACACACACACACACACACACACACATTTGCACAATTCCTATGCGGATCACCTGATATGGAAGCAAATAATCAAATTAAAATGTCTCACTGTCCTGGTACTTTGGCATTGAATTATATATGGATGTTTGTACGTGCACATGTAGTGATGTAGACATTAATAGGTCATGAAATGTGGGGCGGTACTGTAGTTGCTACGGTGATCTTGTCCGTGGTGTATTTTAGGTTTCCCATCAGGCACTGAAGTGTCTGTCAACGGTTCTCTGAGGGTTTTTTTCAGTCGCCTGATTGGCTCCTCTCCTCCTGGCTCCTCCCCCTCCTGTCAGAGAGCTCACAGAGCGAAGCCTCAGATCAGGCCGCGCTTGGGTGTCTCACGGCGTAGCCTGTTGGGCGCCGTCCACACACTCGCTACGAGCCGCGACGTTGGCGGTTTGAAATTCGGCCGGGTGACCTTGGTCGCATGTCTCTTTCCCTTTCTCTTGCTCCTCATTCTTCCTGTTCTACACTGTGTTGTCCAAAGGTAAAAATAAAATAAAATTTAAATTTAAAAAGTGCGGAGGCTGCGCTGGTGGAAACAGGCCCTGGGTCAGTAATGAAGTGCCGGGGCCCGGCTCCGACAGTAACTGTCAGGGTGATTAGCATGCTGTGAGATGCCACAGACGGGTGGTAGTACTTGCCTTCGCGGACAGACACTTCAGCGCTCAATTAAACGCCACATGCCGTTGCTCGCGGCTGCACGGCTCTGGGATTGTAAACTACGCTGCTTTGCTGATGCGCAGCATCTCATTTCATTGCTGAATGCAACTGAATGGACCTCACTGCTTTTAAACAGAGCTTTTGAGTGTGATGGACCTGCTCTGGACTCCAACTCCCATCAACCCCCTTTCTGGAAACATTCTGTTGCATATGCTACCTTCAGTACAACTCAAATGTGGCCTTTCTGAACCTGCTGGGAGTTTGAGTAAACACAAAGAGGGGGTCTGGAATGATGGTGAATTGTCTTCAAAATGTCTTTTTTTTTCTGGGGTCACAGAGGAAATTACCCCCATCTGGACATTGCCTCCGAGGCTTGTCGTTTGTGTTTATCTCCCTGACCAATCAGCAGCAGGTTCTGCCCTGTGCCTTCGGGGAGCCCTGATTGGATGTCGGGGTCAGACAGGTGAAACGGCTGTCAGGATGTTATGCTCTCCCTCTTCCTTCCAGAAGGGTCTCTACCCTGTCCGCGCTGCGGCGGGTTCGCGTAGCGGGTCCAGGACTTCGACCGGCGTGTGTCGCGCGCCCTCACCTCCTCCCGCGGATATTTAAACGATCTGGCTGCGGGCCCGCCGCTCCGGGGCACGTGGGAAACGCGAAATCTGTCCTCTGATTACACGGCGGGCGGTCCTGCGGTGTGGGCGCCATAGCGGGAGCTGGGCCCTCAGTCCGCGGGCCTCTCACTCGTAAATCCCGGGACGCGCTCTTTCATTTCGCTCCCGTTCCCCCCCCCCCTTGTCTTTGGCTCCCTGGCCAGTTTGGTGGAATGAGGGGTTTCTGCAGGATTTGGGGGTCCACAGCGGGCCGGATGAATGGCCTCACCCCTCCTGGGGCTTGTCCCGTTCGCTCAGATCGCTGTGTATTTTTCTGAGACTTTGGCGGAAGGTGCACCCCCCGCCCCTCTCCTCCCGGCTGTGGCCCATCCAAAATAAATCCGCTCTGGTTTGGATAATAAGAGACAAAACCCCAAATTAGACCTCAGCTCTCCAGGGATGGAGCGGTCACATGACTCTGTGCTGACACAGGACTGCACTCTATAAATACCGCTAACATGGAGACAGGACATTTACATTACATTCAGATGCTCTATCAATCTATCTATCTATCTCTCTTTCTATCTATCTATCTATCTATCTGTCTATCTGTCTGTCTGTCTGTCTGTCTGTCTGTCTGTCAGACTGACTGACTGACTGACTGACTATCTATCTATCTATCTTTCTATCTGTCTGTCTGTCTGTGTATCTGTCTGTCTATCAATCAATCTGTCTATCTGTCTGTCTGTCTGTCTGTCTGTCGGTCTGTCTGTCTGTCTGACTGACTGACTGACTGTCTATCTATCCGTCTGTCTGTCTGTCTGTCTAAAGGCTGTGGATGAACCTGCCTCATAGTGACACGTGGTGTACGCATACAGGCGAGTGGGTTTGGGTTTATTAGAATCAGTGGCGGTAGCGTGGTGCTCAGCAGTTCTGAGACGTTTCCAGAGCTCCAGAGCGCAGTCAGTTTGGCTCTCAGAGAGGCCGTTTCCGAGCCGGAGCAGTGCCAGGAAGAGCACCGCGGCCCCCCGCCGAGCCCTCGCATTGTTTCCCAGCTCCGCCCCTCCCCTGACCACACCGTCTGTAGCCCCCGGCAACGCGCAACATCTGTCCAAAAACAACAAAGAAGCCCGTCGCCAAGCGGGCCCCATGCACGGACGATTTCCCCCCCCACCCCCCGAGCGACGCAGAGCGCGATGCTAACAACAGTAACAGCGAGCGAGGGGGAGAGCATGGAGCCATGTCCGCTAACACCCGCTCGCCCGCTAATGCCTGCTCATGCCTGCTCGCCCGCTAATGCTCGCCCGCTAATGCCCGCTCGCCCACTAATGCCCGCTCGCCGCTAATGCCCGCTCGCCGCTAATGCCCGCTCGCCCGCTAATGCCCGCTCGCCCACTAATGCCCGCTCGCCGCTAACGCCCGCTCGCCGCTAATGCCCGCTCGCCCGCTAATGCCCGCTCGCCCGCTAATGCCCGCTCGCCGCTAACGCCCGCTCGCCGCTAATGCCCGCTCGCCCACTAATGCCCGCTCGCCGCTAATGCCCGCTCGCCGCTAATGCCCGCTCGCCGCTAATGCCCGCTCGCCCACTAATGCCCGCTCGCCGCTAATGCCCGCTCGCCGCTAATTCCCGCTCGCCCACTAATGCCCGCTCGCCCGCTAATGCCCGCTCGCCGCTAATGCCCGCTCGCCGCTAATGCCCGCTCGCCCGCTAATGCCCGCTCGCCCGCTAATGCCCGCTCGCCCGCTAATTCCCGCTCGCCCACTAATGCCCGCTCGCCCGCTAATGCCTGCTCGCCCACTAATGCCCACTCGCCCACTAATGCCCTCTCGCCCGCTAATGCCCGCTCGCCGCTAATTCCCGCTCGCCCGCTAATGCCCGCTCGGCCGCTAATGCCCGCTCGCCCGCTAATGCCCGCTCGCCGCTAATGCCCGCTCGCCCGCTAATGCCCGCTCGCCCGCTAATTCCCGCTCGCCCGCTAATGCCCGCTCGGCCGCTAATGCCCGCTCGCCCGCTAATGCCCGCTCGCCCACTAATGCCCTCTCGCCCACTAATGCCCTCTCGCCCGCTAATGCCCGCTCGCCCACTAATGCCCGCTCGCCCGCTAATGCCCGCTCGCCGCTAATTCCCACTCGCCCGCTAATGCCCGCTCGCCCACTAATGCCCGCTCGCCCACTAATGCCTGCTCGCCCGCTAATGCCCGCTCGCCCACTAATGCCTGCTCGCCCGCTAATGCCCGCTCGGCCGCTAATGCCCGCTCGCCCGCTAATGCCCGCTCGCCCGCTAATGCCCGCTCGGCCGCTAATGCCCACCTGCTACACCCGCGGCTCACCCGCTCCAGGTGGAAGCACCGTGGCACTTACTGGACGACCCTCGTAAGGAGGGGCCGCAGAAGGGGTCCGACTCTGGCTCACCTCGTTTTTGCAGAAGCACCCAAAAGAGAGAACAAATAAAATTGGCTAATTGGTGAATTTGCTATCAGCGGTACTAAAGCAAAGCAGAACCTGTCTTGGCGAGATGGCCATTTGTCCATTCTGCTGGGTAGCTATGTGATTGACCTTGATTTGGGTCTCGTTATTGACCTGTGTTTTGTTGTGAGGCTTGTGCACGTAGTATATGTGCATGTAGTGTGTGTGTGCATGAGTGTGTGCATGTGCGCGTGTGCGTGCGTGCGTGCGTGCGTGCGTGCGTGCGTGCGTGCGTGTGTCAGTGTTTGTCTAAGCAGAGGAGTTTTTATGAAGTTACCCTACGGTGGCTGTGGCTTAAACCTGCACTCTGCCTGAATTATACTGAGGCTTACGGGACGCTGGAATCATTATTTCCATGAAATACATATGGGCGGAAGACGAGAAAATAATGCTGAATTATTCATAAATGTAAAACTTTAAGAAGTCCATTCCTGGGATTGCAGACCCTCGCCGTTTGTCATTTCGGTGGAAGGGCTTTGAAAGTACTGCGGCTGGCGATGTGAGATTCGGCATGTCATCCTCAGTGCAGCAGAGCCCGCTCAGGCTCCGCGCGCCGGCGTGGTTTTCGCTTAGCGCACCGAGACGGCGGCGGCCCTTCCCCTTCAGCTCTTAACCCACTTAAGCCGGGGGAAATTGCAGAATAACAGAATTACGCCTGCAGTGAGTGTAATGCAGGAGAGTGCGTCGCGGGCAGGAGCCTGGCTAGCGCGCTAACCCTCAGTCCGTACGCAAGCGGAACCCCTGGACCGACCCGCTGCTGTTTTTACCCTCCCACTTTTTTACGTAAGAGAATGACAGAAATTAGGTCTCCCAGTCGTGCGTACGCAACATGCTAAATTCCTTGAATTCTTAAATGATTTAAATAACAAAAAAAAAACAATGAGGGCATGACTAGTCATGTAATAAGCCGGCAACGCCCCAAATGGAAATGAAGACTGTATGAGTGATAGGCGGTGAGTAAGTTAATGTCTGACTGCCCAACCATATTGGCAGCCGTATTGTAATATGGAAATTATTTGTAATTATTTGACATCAATTTATTTATTTTTTTGTTGTTGTTGTGTTTCACTTAATATCATGGCAGTGATGGGGGAGGTGTCAACTCTGATGTCACAATCAGGGTCTGAGTGTGACATCATTTTTACGTGTTCCTGCCATCCAATCGTGATGTAGATAAGCGGCCAGAATGTTAAAATGTTAACCTGCACTGTGCCATTCTCCTGTGCAACAGTTATACTACGAGTGGCGGCTACGTAAGACAGCCCTGTAGTTGACATAAAGTGTATGTGTGGGGGTATTGCGATTGAGGTGGAGATATTGAGCCACCTCTCTTCCCCCTCTTGTTGCGAAGTGGCAGACTTCCTTGAGTGAGTCCCCTTTTGAGGCGCGCGGGTGCATTGCCATTTTCTAATTTGGTCAAATAAAGCACTCCCTCTGTCAGCTGTCACACAGGCAGCTTACTGGCTGGGGGTCAAAGGTCACCGCGCTGCTTTCATGAGAGCGCTAATCGATTAGCCGTCAAGGCACGCCCCACCCCGCCCGGCTCGAGTGGGGAAGGGCCACCTGGGTCCCATTTCAATAATTGCTCACCGCCTAGAGCGGCGGCCATGTTCCTCCTGGAATGGGAGGTGGAGGAAGGAAGAAGAAAGAAAAAAAAAATGAAATGTCATAATGAAAAGGGGAACTGAATAATAAATACAGCTGGGGTAAGTACGGCCGGACTCTATTGATCGGCGATGGAGGGTGTGTGTGGAGAAGAAGCAATAATAACCTGGTGTGGATTTATAGGGTGACCCCGCTGAGGTTAAGCAAATCCTTCCGCCCTCTTTTCCGCATTTGCAGAGCGGCGGGTATTTGTCCTTAATAACCGAGGGCAATAACGGCCGTTTTTTGGGTGAACGATGGCGCTCGATACCCCCCCCCCCTTCCCCGCGCAGCGAGAGGGAAACTCGGGCCATATCTCAATATCACAGATATATTAAGCAGGTGTCACCGCTTCCCCTCCGTATTAAAGATGGCTGGGGGAAATGTCAACTGTTATTGGTTTCGCTGCCCGCACTTCAGCCTTTTTCAATATACAGTATTGATCCGGATGCTGTTTAATATAATACCTGTTCAGGCGAGGATTATTGCGTCTTTTGCACACAAACGTATTTGTTCGCTCCGCACTGTGCTGTATTTACTGGGGTTAGCTTTAGCCAAAGGTTAGCACTGGATTAAAAGAACAGGCTTATTTCGAAGATCTCCTTGACAAAAAAGTGTGAGTTAGGTTGTTGTAGGAAACGACCTCCCATTTCCCTTGTTGATGTCACGGCGTTATTATTTATTTATCGGCTGAGATGATGCATGTTTACTAGGGGGATTTAAGTGAAATATGGCTCCTTTGATTAAGAGTGTTGAGCTCCTGAAGCACTGGCCTGCACTAACAGCTCAAACCCGAGCCTGTGGTATGTTGTGAGAGAGGGGATGTACAATCAGTGCCACAGGGCCACCACTGTTTTCTTAAGAGAGCTGAGAGCATTTGTCTTGCAGTGTTAATTGGCTGGTCTCTCAGGATGTGTGTGTGTGTGTGTGTGTGTGTGTCTGTGTCTGTGTGTTGGCAGAGCCAGAGCAGGCTCTCTGTTTATGGTTTTGCTTGACCGTAGCCAGGAAGAAAGGTGGAAGGTCGCGCTGGTCTCAGCGAGCAGGGCCCTTGTAGCCCCTGTTATGGCGGGAGGGCCGGGGCGGGGTCGCGGAACACAGGCATTTCCTTCCGGAACTCCGAGCAGAATTCCCGAAGAGGCTATTCCCCTCACATCTCTGCCTCTGCGCGAGCGGAAAATCAGCTCCAGTTACTTTAATTTCTTTTGAAAACACCGTATTGCACTCGTGTGTTTTGCTGCTGACAGCACAAACTTTATCTTTCACAAAGAAATACCCCCAGGGCATGCACACACACACACACGCACACACACACACACACACACTCGCACATGCAACCATCCACTGGTGTAGATTACTGCCAGGCATAATGGTTGACCTGAAATGAACTTTGGCTTTTGTGCATATTCAGTGCACACTAGCCTATTGTGTCCTTACAGCAGGGCCCGAATACCCATCCATATCAGCCATTTTTGTAAAACCACACTCCCGTTATGCTGTGGGGTCCATATGATTAAGGCTGGGGGCGAGGGGGGGGGGTATATGGGGGGCACAGGACATTTGGGGAACGGGAGACGCAAAGCGAGGCCCCCCCGATTCCGCGCCCCCGTGTCCCGACGGGAGGGTGTTTGATTGGCGGTAATTTAGCGACGCCCGCGCGCGCGTTAATGGCCCCCCGGGCGGGAGCAGCGGTCAGACGGCGGGAAGGAGCCGCCGCGCGCAGAACTGCGCCGCCCGTATCTGTCCGTCCTCATCTCTGACAAACGGGAGTGTTTTCCTCGCGCGCGTAATTGATCTAAATACCCTGTCTGTCTCAGCGGCTGCGGGGTGTGTGATTCAGCCTCTCTCAGGGAGGGGGGAGGAGGGAGGCGGGGGGGTCAGGGGGATGGATTTAGGGGATCGGAGGTGGGAAGGCGCAGGGGGTGGGGGGGTGGGGGATATTGAATACAGACGGAGATACGCACTCTACCAGGACGACATACACACAAGACTGTGTGCCTAGGGCTGGAAATCCAGTGATGTATTGAGGCAACATTAAACAAATCCTGATGAACATCTGTAAAATGATAAACTAGTTGAAATTTACATTTTAATTTGGCACAGTAACATGATTTAAACGTTACTCTCTCATATCCTCCTTTGTCAATATTAGAATTTTTATTATTGTTATTCACTTTTGTGAATAATTTTAGCCCAGTAATTTCCCTCTATATCTGTTAAGCAAGTATTCAAATTTTTCAAAATTTGTCTTTGTTTTTCAGCTGAAGTGTGTATCCGGTTATAAATGTAAATTCAGGAGGAGCCCTCGCAGCGCTGAACAATCGGCTGTTGGCTGTTGGCGTGAGGGTGGAGGGTAGGATGGTGGGGGGGGTGGGGCAGGATATACGGCCCCCCCGCCCCTGGCGTCTGCTCTATTAAGGGTAATAGATTGCCCAGTCAGGTGGCGAAGCTAATGCTGCCGTTAGCGACGCGTTTGTGACACGGGCGCAGGGCCGCTGGTGTCACACGGTCACTTGGAGAACAGGCCGAGCGCGTCCATCAAACGCTTACCGCCGTTGTCCCTCATTACCGCTCGCGTTATTATCGCCAGCGCGGCCGGCAGGTTTACTGTGAGTGGCATTCCGAGCGTGGCGGCAGCAGCAGCAGCGGGCCGTCAGGCAGCAGGCTCAGCGGCTTATGAGGACATATATAAGGATACATGGACCTGTAAATATGGAATGTGAGGTTTAAGACGTGGAAATTGCAGTGCATTGTGGTTAAGCCGCTGAGCTCATGCTGAATTTGCAGGTTTGTTTCCAGTTTAGGCCGTGAGGGCAGGGGCAGCCTGATGTGTTCACTGGTGCCCAGCCCTTCTCCCTGGTGTGACCGGTCGGTTAGGACACACCAGTTTAGTCCCATGGTACGGTAGTTCAGGGGTCCGTAAATAACAGGTTGTGCATATTACCCGGTCATTCGTGTCCACAGGAGTCCTAACATCGTGGGGTAGTTAGATCACTAAAAATGTGTGCATGCGCCCATAATTTGCAATAGATGGGTCATTCATTTTCCGAAAACATAATTAGGAAAAATATAAGTGTGGTAGAAAGCCAGTGGGCTCGGTATGTTATGAATGCCCATAATTCACAGCGGTGTTGCTGTTAGGTGTTTCTGTGGCCTAAATGAGGGGCCTCAAACTCCAGTCCTGGCGGGCCGCAGTAGCTGCTGGTTTTTGTGACTTCCTTTTGAACTGCAGCCGATTTAGGCCTTGGGAACAAGGTGTGCAGACTCCTTAGCCGGTCAGTGACTTAAATTAGGTGCTTAAGTACAGGAACACATCAGATACAGTGGCCCTCCTGGATTTGAGTTTGAGAGCACTGGCCTAAATTTTCTGAAGCTTTGTTTGAAAAATTATGATTTCTCACATCAGTTTGTCTCCTCCACCGGAACCACCATTACATTCACATGATGGTTTGTTAAGGTGAAGCTGCTTTAAAGGCTTCCTTTTGCTTTCCGGGGGGTTGGATTGAGTACAGACTGTGTGTGTATGCGTGTGTCTGTGTGTGTGTGTGTGTGTGTGTGTGTGTGTTGTTGTGGGGGGGGGGTGGTGGAGGAAAGACATACCTCAGGATTCCTGATTCTTAAAGTCAAGTTGGACGATATATTCAATTTCCTTTTCAAATGAGGCAGAAAAAACAACTCTATTAGAACCCGCTACAATGACATCTTATTTTCACACGTCCTTGATTTGTTTGGACGCTCTCTTCATGCATACCGCCTCTGTAAGTGCTCCGATGAACATTATGCAGTCAAATCAGACTCTTTTTCTGTCCTTGTAGCAGATCTGGCCCTGTAATTTGACAGTCTGAGAAACTAGGGCGACTGAGAAAGCTTGCATTTTAAAGAGCCACATTGTCTCGTCAGTTTTAAAAAAGAAGAAAAAAAGTTTCAGGCATGGAGTCACTTGTTTGTGTTCAGTTGAGGGCTAAAAATAACCTGGTGGTCTCTCTCTCTCTCTCTCTCTCGTTCGTTGCTGATGCCTGTCTGTGTAGAACAAGACACAAGGTTGTATGAGAAATGTATTTTTTCCACTGCCTGTTACCAGTCAATAATAATATTATGAATAATAATAATAATAATAATAATAATAAAAATAAAAATAAATTTTTTTCCTCAAAAATGGGTCATTGATTTTTTCCTTTGACAGTGTCCTACAGCTGATAGAAAGATGTAGAACTAGAAACAGTAATATAATGCCTTAGAACAGAAATCAGGTTAGGGGCAGGACCAACACTGCAAATGCCATGAGAAGAACATGCCCCCCCCAACCCCCCACCCCCCATCCCTGCCCTCTGTGACCCAAAGTAAACATACAGTACAGCGATGTTGTCCTTGCAGTCAGTCAGGCTAGCCCGGAGGAGGATTATATCCCATGTGTCCTGACAGACAGCTTCCGGACCCTGGGCTAACAAAAATACCCCGTCTATGGTGCCTGTGGACTGGCAGTGCGTGCCAGGGGGTTGAAGGCTGGCGAACCCAGGCCTGGGATTCCCATCAACACGCCCAGCCCATCACCCACCGCCGCCACCTCACAGATGAGACCCTCGCGTCGACAGGAAGCTCATTTACCTGCACTTCCTTAGAAAAACAGACCACACCAGGGCTAGCTGGGTCTTCGCTGAAATGCAGACCTTTTTCCTGGGGTCTGTGTTTTTTGTGGCTCGGGGACCAGAAATAGAGAGACAGATGCTAATCAGATTGCATGAGCGGCTTTGTATGGATGTGACCAATCACGTACCTGCTCTGAGGTCACCTGGTACTCAAAAGGGGAGGGGACTATGCCCCCAGGAGTCATTGTAGTATGTGTGTGATCGTCTGATTAATTTTTTAAACAAGCTTTTATTTTACAGTGGTAACTGTTTCAAATCAATTACACAGTACAATCAGTTGTTTATCAGGTTGTTTAGTCATGCCAAGCCAAGTCAAGAGAGGCCATCCTTTACAAAGCAGTGCATCTTCTGAGACATGGTTAATGAAGCTCTTACATAATGTTACTGAGGGCATTACATACGCAAAGTCCATAGTGATACATACCTGTGACTGATTGTACCTATGATCCAGCGCAGTGTAATGATGTGTAATACTGAGTACTCCTCCAGTGCTGTACAATGGACTGATGACCATGAAGGATAGAGCTCCAGCTACCAATCGTTATTCTACAATGATTTTCTATTACAGTAGGTCAGCTTTTGGCTCTGCGACAAATGATAGTGTATGGAAAACCTGGGGCCATTTTTGTGCACGTATCCAAGTGTGGACACATTTGCACAGCCCTGTCTGTTTGCTTAGCATCAACAATATCAGTTATGGCACTTTTTAACTGTTACATACTGGCAATTTACAGCAGGGTATCTGCTGCTGAAGTTCAGTACTTTTTTATCAAAGGTGCAACAGCAGCCCTGCACCTGGGATTTGAAGCTAAAAACTTTATTCGCTACAACAGTTCTGTGGCCACTGTGCTACCCAGCCAGGTAAATCAGACAAAGGAGGTACAGTAGGCACCTAAAGAGGGTGTCTGGGTCAGTGCTAGAGCCTCAAAGTTTTGAAAATAACCTTTTAAAATACTGTATATTTGGGAATCTGGCACTGCCAATAACTTTTGAATCCTTTAAAAATAAAAACATAAAAAATTAATAAATTAAACGTCTTTATTTTAGTGTGCCATAGTGTCTTTCCTGTGGTTTTTGTCATTTCAAAGTAGCCATTCTTTCCATTTTGGTCTCGTTTTCTCTGCTTTTTTTAACCTTTCGACTTGAAACAGTTTCATAATGTATTTCTTTTTAAAGACGCTGTCCAGGAATGTTGACACAAAGGGAGCAGGGAATGCTGCAGTCTTTTGTTATTTGTTTTTTTTCTTCCTCTTTAAAAAAAGAGAGCAGAATAAAAAAAGCCCCCCGCTCCTGTGTGGCCGTTTGCAGGAGGCAGGGTGTGTAGATTTCTTTTGTTTCTTTTTATAATTTGTACCGGAAAAGGCCGACAATCGGCCGGCTGTAATGAATGGCCTTATCAATATCAGGGATGACAATACTAGGAAAGCATGTGCTGTGCGCCAGGCAGGAGGTACACCGCTTCCCCCAGCTGGAGAGAGAGAGGGGGGGAGGGAGGGAGGGGGAGGGAGAGAGGGAGAGAGAGGGGGGGAGGGGGGGAGGGAGGGAGGAGGGAGGGAGGGGGGGAGGGAGAGAGGGAGGGAGGGGGGAGGGGGGAGGGAGGAGAGAGGGAGGGAGGGGGGGGAGAGAGGGGGGGAGGGGGGGGGGGAGGGAGAGAGGTGAGAGAGTGGCAGGGAGGGAGGAGAGAGAGAGGGGCAGGAAAGGGGAGAGAGAGTGGGGGAGAAGGAAGGAGAAAGAGCAAGAGGGAGAGAGGAGAGAGAAAAAGAGAGAAAGGGTGACAGAGAGAGGAAGAGGGAGATAGGGTGAGAAGGAGGGAGGGGAGAGGGAGAGAGGTAGGGATCGAGGGAGAGGGAAAGAGAGAGAGAGGCAGGAAAGCATTTGAAAAGCTTCAGGCAGCTCAGCTGCTGAGTTTGGACTGTGAAACTGAACCCCGGTTTTTTTCTGAGGTTCATGGATGGAGGACGCCGGGTTTGCATTTGATTACCAAATAACAAAAAATGAGACGGCATCTCTTTCTGGGGCTCGCCAGCGCATACCTGACTGAGGGGCTGGTGTGGGAGAGTGATTTGTGTGGGAACTTTCACGTTCCAGGGCCGTTGTTTATTTGTGTTCTGGCCTGGGGCAGCTGGAATTCAAATGTTGCTGCTCAGCCCGCCAACTGAACCATAGCGTCACACAAACAAAGTCGTTTCTCACTTGCTGAGGATTTTGTGATTTTATTTTACTTTTTCACAAATCTATCTATCTGTCTCTCTATTTGTCTGTCTATCTATCTATCTATCTATGTGTATATCTATCTATCTCCAGTGTATTTTTGATTCTGGAGGTGTACGTACTGTATGGCTGTTTGCCATTGGCTGTCGTGATAGTCATCTCTGTGATGTCTGTGATGATCACGGCAATGATGTCACTAATGATGTCACAGTTACAGACTCACACATTTAAATTGTCACTTCAGTCATACATTTTAATGTGATGTAGTCCATAAAATCCTCAGAATATAGCCGGCCACCGCAAAGACTATGGGAAAGCCAGCAAACCAGCATTTAACCTGAGGACTGCTTTTGTCATTGCTGTTGTTGTTGCCATTGCTCTTGCTGTTGTCCTTGTTGTCATTGTGGTTTATAGATATTATATTTTTGCTGAATCATATTTTCACTGCCCCTTTTGTTTCCCCTCAGGGCTGTTGATATTAATTGGATATATAAAAAGATGTAGAACAAAAGTATCCTATTTCTCTCGGGGTACTGGCATTTGGGAAAATAATTTATAATGATATCATCAACAATAACAGTTATGACCCAGCCATGATCAAAGCTAGCAATTAAATGCATGCTTCGCCAGCCAAGGTGATCTTGATTGGTTCTGCTTAGTTTTCATGAATTGTTTTAACAAATCCCAGAAGAAAATAATCTGTGGTTCGAACAGCTGAGAAGAAATGAAAGAGAAAATAATGTCCCTCAGGCTTATGTGGCGTCTTTGTTTTTTGCGGCGTCATTTTGTTTTGTTCGCTGGGCTACAGTGGCCGTGTGGTCCGGGGGTATTTACTGAGGCCTTAGACAAAGGCCTCAGACAGCACGCGCACACTCCAAACTCTTCCTTTATTGACATGCTGAACTTGTACTCTTCATGTTGTTAAGGCTAGTGCCATTTGATGGCATTCAAGGATTTATTGTAATTGATAGTGAATGCAGAAATAAACAGCAGCTTTAATTGATAAGAATGATGCTACAAGCCTTGCTGATGTTGCTGCTTGTCCTACTTTAATGACTTTTTTTGTCATCTAAGACAGTTTTATTATGTGATACGATATCCTTAAGCTTTTTTCTGTCGGGTCTCAGGAGGTTGGTCCATTTCAGTTTACAGGTAGTTTTCAGAAACCCCCCCATCCCACACACCCCTCCCCTCACCACCACCCCGACCACCCCAGCCATCCCGTGCGTCTTGGGTCAGGGTTGGCAGGAGGTCAGAAGCAGAGAACGTTCCGGTTAAATTTTTGAGGAAAGCGAAAAAGAGTCATCGCCATGGGAATGGAGCACCCCCCCCCCCTTGCCCCCCCCCCCCCCCCCCTTTGCGTGGAAAGTGCATTTTTATTGACTGCCTCTCGGAATTAGAGATATCAGGCCGATTTTTTTACAGCATATTAAGCTTTTAGGGGCTTTTAAGGCGAGGAAAGTTATGTTTCGCTGGGCTAATGCGAAAGGAAAGCTTCCCTGCTGCATTCGCACTATTTTCCTCCCCCCTCATTGACACATTTGTCTGGGGAGAAGGCGCTCGGTGCAGTGCGCTAAGTCAAAGGTTCCACTGTCCCCCGCCCCCCCAAACTCCCCCAACCCCCCCAGCCCCCCCAAACCCCCCCCACCCAACGCCCACCCCTCCACCCCGCACGCGGATTCTGCTGAACTGGGAGAAGCGGCTGCTCTGTGCTGTGTTCATTAGGGAGGAAGGGAACAGGGGTGAGGAAGGAACAGAAAAAGAAAAAGGATCAGCGCTTATATATCTAGAAAAAAATGGAAAAATTTGATGCTTTCATTGTGTTTTGTTTTTTACGTTGAAAAGAAAAGAAGAAACAAAGAAAGTGGAACCCCACCAGTTTTGTTTTCCTTCAGTGCACGGTGCAAGAGAAACGCTGAGCTGCTGTGTGGTAGTCTGCTGTGTTTTTTCTCTCTCCTCTCCCTGTTCTCCGTTTCTCTTTCTCTCGTTTTTACTTCGCTCTGTCTCTCATGTCATCCCTCCTTCCCCTCTGCCAGGCATCCTGTCTCTGTACCCCTCTCTCTCTCTCTCTCTCTCTCACTCTCTCTCTTCCCTCTCTCCACTCTCACTCTCAGTCTCTCAAATTCAAGTTGCTTTATTGACAGGAAGTACATATGTAAATGTTGCCAAAGCCTATGGAAATAAATTAAAATACATGTAATGTAACATGTACTGTAGTACAGTAAAATGATAATGGGAATGAACATTCTCTAAACAAAAACACAGTAACAATGTTCACGTTAAATCAACACAATTATTTAAAAAATGATGTGATTGTTAGAAACAGGACCGTCATCAGGTTGTGATTCTTAGTTAGAAACAGAGCCCTGATCAGGTTGTGATTCTTTGTTAGAAACAGAGCCCTGCTCAGGTTGTGATTGTTATAAACGGGGCAGTGATCAGGCTGTGGTTCTTAGTTAGAAACAGAGCCCTGATCAGGTTGTGATTCTTAGTTAGAAACAGAGCCCTGATCAGGTTGTGATTCTTAGTTAGAAACAGAGCCCTGGTCAGGTTGTGATTCTTAGTTAGAAACAGAGCCCTGATCAGGTTGTGATTCTTAGTTAGAAACAGAGCCCTGATCAGGTTGTGATTCTTAGTTAGAAACAGAGCCCTGATCAGGTTGTGATTCTTAGTTAGAAACAGAGCCCTGATCAGGTTGTGATTCTTAGTTAGAAACAGAGCCCTGATCAGGTTGTGATTCTTAGTTAGAAACAGAGCCCTGATCAGGTTGTGGTTCATAGTTAGAAACAGAGCCCTGATCAGGTTGTGGTTCTTAGTTAGAAACAGAGCCCTGATCAGGTTGTGGTTCATAGTTAGAAACAGAGCCCTGATCAGGTTGTGATTCTTAGTTAGAAACAGAGCCCTGATCAGGTTGTGGTTCTTAGTTAGAAACAGAGCCCTGATCAGGTTGTGGTTCATAGTTAGAAACAGAGCCCTGATCAGGTTGTGGTTCTTAGTTAGAAACAGAGCCCTGATCAGGTTGTGGTTCATAGTTAGAAACAGAGCCCTGATCAGGCTGTGGTTCTTAGTTAGAAACAGGGCAGTGATCAGGTTAGAAACAGGACTAAGGCCAGACTGTCGTTCCTAGGTGACATGAAATAATGAGAAAGCGGTGGCATCTGTCGCGGTGTCGTTAACAGGATTGTCCTCAGTATGGTCTTGCCTGCTGTAATTAGACTCGCCTGCACTCCCTCTCTCTCTCTCTCTCTCTCTCTCCAGCATCATCAATTCAGGTACCTTTCACTTTCTCTGTCAGTACCTTTACCCAACGTAACCAGCCCAAGGAAAGCTGTAATTAATATTCACAGCTAAAACAAGTATTTATAGAGAGAGAGAGAGAGAGCGAGAGAGAGAGAGGAACCAAGGAGGGGAAAGACACTTAAGAACACTATTAGTAAAAGCTAGGGGACGATTTGTGATGCCGTTTGTCAAAAGACAATCAGCAAGACACATGGCTGTGTCTCTGTCTAGGAGGAGCATGCTTTTTTATCTGTTTTTATATCAGAAACTACCTGCAAGGCTACTGATAATGGAGTTTGTGACGCTGCATTTTAATGGTTGATTACTTTTTTTTGACTGACGCATCAGTCTGAGAGTGTTCAAAGGCCACGATTTACAATCCCCCCCCGACAAGATGAGGCAAGACTGACATTCTCTTTGGTTGAATGAATGTTCTCTGTGTGAAGCAGGAGTAACAGGAAGCCATGGTGACTCACAGGAAATGATGCGCTCGGCGCACCGTTGGCTCACATCGCTCGTGTAGCTCCGTCGTCTCTCCAAACGAGCGCCGCGCAGAAACGAACCCTTTTAGCCCACGACACCATAAAAGCAAACAGCGAGCCCCCGGACGCTGAGGGGATCCGGTGTCACCCCCTCCCTCTTTAAGCGCTCCTGGCTCACATTTTTTTTCGGTTTTATTTATTTATTTTTTGTAGTTTTGCAGCGTGTCCGTTTGGGCACTGTTGTCCCCACACGGTAATTAAACGCGCTCTCCTACAGGAGCAGAGAAAGCAGCGCCCGTCCCGCCTCCCCTCTTAATTAGCTTAGCTTTGTGTCTGCTTCGCAGGCCCGCCCGCCGGCCGATCGATAGCGCGCGCTTCACCGATCGGTTTTCCGCCCTCGTATACCTCAGCTCACGGGACGCTCGCGCCGCAAGGGCGCCTGGGAAAGATTGCCTCGGGCGGGAAACGGAAGAAAACAACGGTAAATTGTTTGAAACAATTTAAATTGGTAAATTTACTAGGTTTAGTTTACTCCGTTATAAAGGAAAGCGTTGTTCTGGAATAAATTCTAACAAACGCGAATCCGCAATAGCTGCGACCGCACACGCGCACGCATCCATGTGTGCATGCATCCACGCACACACCCTCACGCAAACACGTGACCTCTTCTTTGGCTCATGACCAACCTTTCCACAAAATCTTTTGCAAATCTGTGAATCCATGATCCATTTGTGATAGGCCACGCCCCCTCTCGGTCAATCGGCCTTGGAAGTTACTCAGCTCTGCCTTCGGTCATGACCAACGTCCATGCCAAATTTCAGCCTCCTGGGGCGAAAACTGTGGCCGCTACGAGGTGGGACACTTTTTGTGGACCAACCAACTGACCAACCAACCAACCGACCAACTGACCGACCGACAGACAGAGCTGTAGAGCTGCCGGTCGCAGCTAAAAACCACATACACTGTCTATTCACACATATGCAGGATCCACGTATATATACACACATATATATGTATATATATATATATATATATATATATATATATTCCATTTTAATTTTAACAGCACAACACACCGTTGTTTTTCTATTCCCGTGAAATAACACCCTCCCCCACTCTGAAAAGCCAATTTATCTTGTATTGTTGCGATTCTTATTACTTTCATGTATTCTTATTTGACCCCGCACTGGAAGGACAAGGACGCGTAATGAGAAATGTAAATGCTTGCATTAACTGTTGAAAGGAAGCGCGTTCCGCTCGGATGTGTGTTGGATGCGAGCTGACGGGGTTGTCATAACAAGCGTGGAAATCGAGGAAAATGCGCCACGGAACCTTTTCAGTGAAAAATTGTTTTATCATTCAATTAATTTCAAATCTGAAATTGTTCTTGTTTCATACATATGAATGAACGCATGTCACAACAACAAAAAAAACAAAAAAAAACATAAAAATTGCGATAACTAGCGCTACACCTTGATTTCAAGGAAATGTTGGTCTTTGCCTTTCTGTCACAGCGAGCCTGGGCAGTGTGAGGTGATTAACAGCACCAGTTCACTAGGACTACTTGTAAAAGCAGTTTTTCTTCTGTTTTCCCCCTCTGGGTCGTGTTCTGATAATCCATCTGCGTTTCCTGCCAGAGCCCTCCCCCCACCCCCCACCCCCACTTAGATGCAGAACAGACTGTTTTGGAGGTTCTCTACGTAAAAGGAAAAAGCTGATTTGTAGGTTAGTGGTGTGGCAATCTCAGAACCATTAGCACTTGTATAGGATACAAGTGTATTCAGAGGAAGGGGAGACAGGAATCTTAGTCGAACAAGAATGATTTTCTCTCCTTTTTGCATTAAGCGGTGAAGTATTAGTCACTCTTTTATTCTCCCCTTTTTTTCTCTGTGGCTTTTAAATCAATTTTACAGCATTTATTAGATGTGGGATTTCCATTTGAATCTACCATTTCCCCATCTTATTTTCACGATGGTCATAGCTGAGGAGAGATTGTTTCGCGTGGAGCAGGAAAAGACATAGATTTGCTTGAGCGCTGTTTTAGCTCTGATCTAAGAAGAATATTGGTGTCAGTATTTTTATGGCTCAGTCGAGCACACAATAAGTCAGACATCAACAAGGAAGTATCAGAACACTTCTTTAGATCTTATTTCCCATAATGCACTGCATAATGCAGTTGTGATGTGTTTCTCCCATGGTTCCTTCTGAAGTAAATTTCTTGTTGCCTTTTCTGTATTCCCATTGGCTAGTCTCTGATGTCTTCTAATGAGGCAGTAGTTTACAAAAAATGACTCATTCGTAATGCATCTGATAAGAGAGAAAAAAGTAACACTTTAAAAGAATTCTTTAAAAAACAGGTGTGAGGTTGTAAGTCAACACCTTCCATTAAGCGTTGAAGCCTTGGACTGTTACCGGGGTTTCTGGGCAGGTTTATGTTCTAATGTGCTCCTGACAACTCCATTTCTGAGCGTTAACATAAAATGTCGACCTCATTATATGAGAACGAATGTTAAGATGCC
>NC_049209.1:35424304-35456804 GCF_013347855.1 Anguilla anguilla
CTCTCTCTCTCCCCCTCTCCCCTCCCTCTCTCTCTCTCTCTCTCCCCCCTCCCTCCCTCCCTCCCTCTCTCTCTCTTTCTCTCTCCCCCCCTCTCCCCACCCTCTCTCTTTCTCTCCTTCACCCTCTCTCTCTCTCTCTCTCCCTCTCTCCCCTCCCTCTCTCTCTCTCTCTCCCCCCTCCCTCCCTCCCTCTCTCTCTCCCCCTCCCTCCATCTCCATCTCTCTCTCTCTCTCTCCCTCCGTCCGTCCCTCCCCCTCTCTCTCCCTCGCCCTCTCTCTCCCCTCCTTCTCTCTCTCTCTCTCCCCCCACCCTCCCTCCCTCTCTCTCTCTTTCTCTCTATCTCTCTCCCTCTTTCACTGCCTCTCGTTCCCTCCCTCCTCTATCCTAAACTCACTACAGGCTACTGGGGACTGACACTTGCAGGAAATATTGTGTGCTAATTCAGAATTAGTGTCATTTTGGTCTGAATTATGAGGCAGAATTAAACTCCAGACCACTAGGCGTGTCGCTGTTATAGAGCCTACAGCTTTAGCTTTGGGTGTGCCCCATGTGTGATGGGACATTTTATTTCCAATTTATTTTTTTATTTCTAATTCATTTTAAATTTTGCATTTATTTATTTCTTTGTCTCCTTATTCAGCACTTGCATTTTCAGCATATGCTTTTGGAAACACACGTGTGAACTTGTGTTGTGAGTGGAATACAATGAAAGAGAGAGAGAGATGGAGAGAGAGAGAGAGAGAGAGAGAGAGAGGGAGCCTTCATGACCCATAGCAACGGAGAGAGAAACAGGTTGCATGTGAAGGATGGACAGTCTCTGGCAGTTTCTGGATTTTCGCCAGGTCTTAAACTCTCTGGTTTTCCCTGGAGGAAATGGTGCTTTGGTTCTTAATGACCAATCTGTCCAGAAACAGGCATATTCTGCAGTATTATTCCATTGAATAAAATGTGTCTTATATTTGATGTAAATATGCATTGTCATGGTTTATGTGTGTATGGGAGAGAGGGGAGAAATGTTGGAGAAAGGCAGAGAAAGACCCTTATGCTACTTGTGTACCATAATGAGTATGAGAAAATGGTTTATGAGGTGTTTTCAACAACGAGGCACACACACACGCATGCATTGACACACACACGCGTGCATGCACGCACAAACGCACACACACACACACACATGCATGCATGCAAACACACATACAAACACATGTACACCCAGCCACACACATGCACATAAACACACACACACACACACACACACACACACTCATATGTCACAAATGGACTGGCAAGCATCTCCCACGAGAGAGAGAGAGAGGGAGCGCCGACAGCTGCTCCAATCTCTGCTAAGAAAAAATAAATAAAAAAGAAGGCGTAAACCTGGACACTTTCAATATCGGGGAATTAAAAACGATAAAAAACCGCTGGTCCCTGAAGCACGCTACGCTAGCTCCGGCAGTGGCACAAACAGGCGTGAACCGGAGGCTGCTGTTCTCTGGCCGCCGTTGTTTTGGGGCCCGAACAAAGCCCGCCCTCGGCCCTACACGTCTTCAGATAGCGCCATAATTCCCCCCGGCCCCGGGGTGACATGCGTCGCCATGGTGATTTCTGGCCATCGCGAAGGAAAAACCCAATTAGCGGAGAAAGCCGTTGATTGGTTCGTGGCAGTAATTAACGCAGGTGATGTTAATTAATGCGCCTCCTCCCCCGGTTCACCCCGGCCGGTGTTATGGGTAAATGCCCTACGTGTGTCTGCGCGTGTGTGTGCGTGTGCGTGTGTGTGTGAGTGTGTCTGTATGTATGTATGTGTGTGAGCATCCGGGTACTTAGGTATACAAGTGAGTGTATGTGTGGCGTGTGTGCGTGTGTGTGTGTGTGATATGATGTGATATGAGAAAATGATTCTTCAACATCACAAGATATGTGTGTATCGGGTATGTACGTACCATACATGTCCATATCAGTGTATTGATGCAGAGTTGTCTGATAAGGCAGAACAGAAGATGATGTAGTTTGTGAGCCACAGAATGTCTGTCTGCAGGGCTTACTGATTGCTGGCTTTTTTATGCAAACATGTCTTAACACAGTCAGGCAATGCCCTCCATCACAGTCGCTGTCTGACAGTGACACGATGTGTGAGTTTGCGGTTATCAAATTTATATCCCTCTCTTTGTTCAATTCTTTCCCCTCCCTGCCCCCCCCACCCCCCGCTCTCCCTGCCCCGCTGATGATGTAGTGAGTAGAATAACCTTTGTATCCGTGTCTTTGCGTAGGAGTGATTTGGCACGCTTTCCCTTGTCTCGTCCATTACCCCCTGCGCAAGCCTATCTCTTTGTCTGTGACCCCCCCTCGTAGGAATGCCCCCTCTCGTCATTTGTATTTACGAGCGTCCGACCTGTGTTCCGCAGAGCCTGATTGGCCGGCTGTGGCGGGCATTAGCAGGCCGAGTGAGGGGGGGACACATAAAGCTGTCGGATGGCGGGCGGTGGAGAATGATGCATTACGCGCTGCCCCCCCCCCCCCCCCCCCCCCCCGTCACACATCACGCGCGGCGCGGCGCTAACTGCTCGCTGTTCACCTCGGGCGATGACAGAGAGCCTGAGGAAGAGGACGGTTAGCCCAGCGCTCTGACTGGCGGCCGCGCGCGCGCTTGGTTAACTCTCCTTCAGCTGCTGGGCACTGTGAGCGCCGCCGTGCAACACTGTCTCACACACACACACACACACACACTCACACACACTCTCACACACTCACACACACACTCTCACACACACTCTCACACACTCACACTCACACACTCACACACACTCTCACACTCACACTATTGGGACACAAGATCAGTCTTTGGCTGTCATTCACACGCTTATCAAGACGGTGTACATGTTAGGGGCCAATTAAGCAATTAAGAAGTTGGCACGGAGACCAGGAATAGATACAGTTCGCATTGCCATCTGCACAGCAGGTTCTTCCACTTCCTCTCTCCAGGTCACTTTGGTCTGCTGTATGTGTGAGGAGAGGGGCAGTAAGGGGCTGGGGGTGGGGGGTTTCAGTGATCTGCCTGTCTCCAGGCTAAGTCAGTCTCTCTTGGATTTGGGAGGGGTGGGGGTTGAGTGGGGGGGCTTGTGGAACAGGGTATCATCATCAGCAGTCAGACGCTGTCTGTGTTTGGAGTCGAGCTCCGAGGGGGGGAGTGGGGGGGTAGGGGGGTGTTAGCAACATTCTCTCCTCCATCGAAACCGATATTCCTGACAGAACGCCTTCCTAGATTCCATGACTTCTTGAAAGAAACAGCTCCCCCCCCACCCCCATTTTCCCGTGGAATGCTGTCTGTTGATAGAGAGATGGTGGTTTTTATTAAGAGCAGAGCAGTACCGCCTGTCATTCATCAAACCAGGCGCTAGAGCGAGAGAGAGAGAGGGAGCGAGGGAGGGAGGGAGGGAGAGAGGTAGGGAGGGAGAGAAGAGAAAGAATGACAGACAGACAGAGAAAGAGAGATGTCTGTGTTCACACGGTGTAGGGCTGCACTTTGAGTTGGGACTGTGACTGTCACTGTGAGATTATCACCGCCAAAGATATGAAGTGTCACTGCACTGTGTGTGCAGGTGTATGTTGTACCTGGCTGAACGGTTATATAATTGTTTCTGGGTTTTTTTAAAGTTTTTTTAAAAGGGGTGTCAGTGTGGGTAGCAGGGAGGTGAGGTGGCTGTTTTTGACTTGCAGCAGGTGAGCAGGGGTTTGGCCATGTGATTGCACGGCTGCAAAAATCTGGGTGGCACTTTTCAGTGGATCCCTCATGCCCAAAAGTGGTGGTGCCCGTCTTGCATATTCCACCAGCTACAGTCATTATCAACTGTTAAAATGATTTTTCTTGACATTTTCTAAAAGAGAGAAAGAAAAAAAAACGGTAAGCAGGTCGTTCTCCACTTTTTGTCGTGTTATACATTTATTACGAGAGCATAATTTTAACGGTGGAAAAAAAAAGGTACTCCGTGTCCTCGCTCCGCAAATAACCTGGACCCACCCAGCGAGCTGCTTTTTCGTACGCAACAGTAATAATTAGATCTTTCCTAATGAACCAACGCAACCGACAGGCCGGCCGGCATCTGGGGACGGGAGCCCAGCAGTGCGGTAATGAAGGCAATCGGCCTGTAATTCGGTTATTTACTAGAGCGTGAGAAGGGCGTATGTGGGGCCTGGCCTGGGATCACCGGTACGGGCCGCCCAACGAGAGGTGAGGCAGGACGGGCGCAGGATACGCACCCGGGGTGGGGCGGGCGGGGGGGGGACGGGGTACACCTGACCCCCCCCCCCCCACCTCCCTAAAAACATCACAATGAGAGCGAGCACAGGGATGTTTGTAGCCCCCTTCTCTTCTTTCACCTGTAGGCCATGGCACGTGAAAGCCTGTTGTGATGCTGGGAGGAAATGAACAATATTCACATTGCTAATGTGCATTAATAATTTAATAAGGGACTTTCTGTTCTCGGCAGAGAACAGTGAGAGTCAAACACACATACAAACAAGCGCAGACGCACACACACACACACACACACGCACATGCACACACAGACACACACACAGAGACACACAGACACACGCACAGAGACACACACTGACACAGACACACACACATACAGACACACACACAGACAGACAGACACACACACACACACACAAACACACAGACTCACACAGACAGACACACACAGACACGCACATACACACAAACAAGCACAGACACACACACACACACGCGTACACACAAACAAACACTTTATGCATGTGCGCACACAGAAGCACATGCATGCATGTGTACAAGCACAAACACTCATGCTCACATCTGAGTGAGGAAGTTTAAAAACAATGTACTGTTGGATATGTTGTGATTTCATGTTTGCAGTTTAAATAATTAAAACGCGTACACTTTGCGGCAGCTTTAGTTGCAATTAATTATTCATTAACAGCACGTTAATTACACACGCACTTTAAAAAAGTGAAAGAAACAAGGAGAGAAAATGAGCTGTGAATCAATATGACAACCATTCAGAAGTGAAATGAAAGGGTGAGAGGGGAGGAGAGGAAGATGTAGAGAGGGAATATCAGTTCCATTTACCTGTCGTCATTACAGCAGTGTAACATTCATTTGGTTATTAAATCCTCTTTTCCAGAACAATGTAAACAGCTTACACGCTATCTTTTGTCAGCGGTATATTTACTGCTTTACGGATATTTCCTGGTTTATAGCCTACAGGTTTCACACAATACTACAGGAGAGATCTAGCACTGAATCTAGCCAGATACCATATATATTCACAAAGATATATTTTACCGATATATGATGCAGATATGAATAAGTTATCAAGCGTTTATGCTGATGCGGTGTTTTGAAATGTCTCTGTTTGGTCTACTTGGTTGTGGAGAGCAGTAGGGATGGTTGGGACATCTCTGTAAGAATCGTACGGCATGGGTGTGTTCTGCTTATGAGCCCTGGGGGCACTTAAAGTTTTTTTGTCCCTTTGTTTTATAGACGCGAATTTTTTTTTCTCGCAGGGGCACATTGGTGCGTTTTACTTTTGGGATGGTGTTATTAATTTCTGGACTGAAATAATTTCCCACACTGTAGTGGAGTTTATGCCTTTATTGGGGGGTGTGGGGGTGGGGGGGGGAGGATATGCGGTCAGAGCTGTACTGGAGTATGGGTATATGAAGCTGTATTTGTGTGTGTGTGTGTGTGTGTGTGTGTGTGTGTGTGTGTGTGTGTGAGTGCGGGTTGGGGTGTGTGTCCGTGTGTGTGTGTGTGTGTGTGTGTGTGCATGTGTGTCAGGGGGAGGCTATAGTGGCAGGACATTGACAGTGCCCTGCTTAGGTAACCATGACGCCATCCTGCTCCTCCATCCATGAAGGAAGTGTATCCAGCTGTCCTTCACGCTGTTCTTTTTCCTGCTCCCCCAACTTCCTGAAACCCCCTCCCCCTCCAAAAAAAAAACACAACTCTCAGAGCCTGTCCCTCACCCCCTAACCTGACTAACTTACCCCAGAGAACTGCCTGCTGCACAACTCCCCTCACCCCCCTTTTTCTCTGCAGTTTGCCCTCAGAGCTGCACACTGCCCTCCAAGTCAGTATGGCTTTCGAAGAGCTTTACACACACGTGTGTCAGAGAGCAGGTGCTGTTGTCCCTCAGTTCTGTTGCATGTGTGTAATGGTGTCGGCTATTAAAATATGACTTTGCCCAGAGTACATGTACCTCAGAGGTGGAGTACTTCCACTGGTAACAGAGTGCCAATTAATTCATGAATATTAACAACTAATAACCATTTAGGAGGAAATTACCAATACCTGATTTAATTCATTTTAGTCCATAGAGTCTGCTTATTAGAATAAAAAGACAGCCCTCTATTCATCAGTGTGTGTGTGTGTGTGTGTGTATCCGCGTACGTGTGTGCGTGCATGTGTGCGTGTGCCTGCGTGCGTGCGTGCGTACGTGCGTGCGTCCGTGCGTGTGTGAGTGCTTGTCCTGAAGGTGATTGCTATGAAACACAGGTCATGAGAACAGATTTGTCACGTAAACTAAAACAAACCCCCCCCTCCCAAAAAAAGAGAAAAGAGCAAAATCAGACCACCAGGGAAGTGTTCTAAATACTCCCCCCCCCTCCATTCTGTGGTTAGCTATAATGGGTGTCATTGTTTCTGATGCAAATGTCACTGGGAATTTGGGAATTGTCTTGATGGAGCTAATGCTCGCCGCTCCTGCATATTTATTATTTTTTCCCCTGGATTGATAGTCTGTGAAGCTGGCTGGGTTCGGCGGTTGGGCCGGCCTTGTGGAAGGCGCTGAAACAGGCCCTGACGCAGACGCTGATTGGCAGCGCTGTGAGCAGCCGAAGAGCAGGCTCTCATTTTTATCCCCTTTCCTTGAGTGTCGTTGTGGAGGCCCGACGTGCCTCCTCAGTCAGAAGAAAAGAGGTGTTCCGGGAACCTTCGAGAGGTCCGTCTGAGGTGCAGTTGGTTTTTCGAAAACTTCCTGGTTGCCGTGGAGACATAAACTTGGCAGGAGAGCTGGAGTGGATGCCAAAGGGCCTTGCGTTGAAAAAGCCTGGGTGATGGGTCACAGGCCTCCCCCTTGCTGTGGGCTCTGAAAGGGGGCACACTTCCTACCCAAGCCCCAGGATCCACTGAGGCCTCTGAGTTTAGGATTGGGTTTAGGAAAACTCAGTGCAGTTCAGGTAACAGTCTCCCTTTTGTCTGAAACCCAAAATGTTTGGAAGTCACCTGATGGGGGTCATCAGTCATCGAGGGCTGTGGCTGCTATAAAAACACAGTTAAAAAAAGAAGAAAACGGTGAGGTGAATGTGGTGCTCAGTAAACTGAAGGGTTATTTCATCTTGGAAGGGCGGTGTGTGAGAATCAGAGCATGGCATTCTGACTTGCTGAGCTTTGTGAAGGCGTGCACAGCCTACCGGCACTGTAGTGTTTGGAGGGGGAGGTTTTATTTTTTATTTTTATTTTTTTTTGGGGGGCGGGGGGGTTTGCACTCTCTGGTATGCTGCTGGGTCCTTTGCTCCTGTCAGTGCTCCTCTGGCTCCCCTGTGTCCTGCAGCTGGGGGTGGGGGGGGGGGATAAAATATGGAGACCTATCTCCCCCCCACTTCAGTTACAACCACAGTCTCCTGACCCCCAGCTCAGCAATTGGTCCGGAGCGTTGCTCAGGGCAACCCAGCCAAAGACAGGCCTCAGGGCATTACGACACATAAAGGAAGACATAGAAGTGATTCTGGAAATAAGCAAAAATTATCATTAATAATTTATCAGAAATGGGATGTATTTATTGCATTGCTTGTGTAGCTGGGTCATAGTGGAGACATTTTTTGTGCATGCTAACGTACTCACATGCACACACACACATACACATATACTGTTACAACACAATCATGCACACTCTTTCATTCACACGCATAATATTCATTCTGTGCAATAGATAGAGAAAAATAACTAAATGATAGAGGAAGGGAGGAAGGGAGAGAGGGAGGGAGGGAGGGAAGGAGGGAGGGAGGGAGGAGTAGAGGCGCTTGTAATGATGGATGACAGTGTTCACTAATGGAGCAGAAATTATGCCTGTTTCTTGCTGCTTTGGAAAAATATTATTAAATACACAGCAACTTTGCATAAAACAAATTAATCAGCTAGCACTGTTTACGCCTGATAATAATCACCCTTGCTTACTTATTGATCGTGTGTTTGTTAATGTGTGTTGGTTTTTTATGCTTTCATTTGAGAGAGTGTGAATCTATTTTATTTTTTTTGGGGGGAGAGGTTGGTGGGGGGAGTCTTTGGCAATAGTAGCATGAGTGTAGTGCGGATTGGATTTGAATTTTTTTGGCGGTGGGGTCTGGGGGGGGGTGATAGTGTGGGTTGGCAACGCGAGAGATAATATTTAAGTGGCAGCATTGAAATGCATGCTCCGATTCTTTGCTAATTAAAGCGGCAACTTCTGAAATGCCATAATAACCGTTAATTAGGGGCCTGCTTTTTTCAACATAATTTGCTAATTAGCCGGCGCGTTGGTGCGGTGTAGCCAGCTAATTATTGGACGGCGGACTCTTGTGACTTGAGTGTAAATGACACCATTACCGGGTCCAGCAGCAGCCCGTACTCGCCAGAATCAGTTAATTACTCCTGGCCCGATATGGAGGGAGGGGTATGGGGGGGACCTTTTGTTTCTCGAAAACCCTCTAGCCCCCACCCCATAGCCCCCCTGCCAACCCCCACCACACACACACACACACCTAAAATTTGTTTTGATGAAGGAAAGAAAATTCACGCTTCTGCAACAGGAAAACAATAAAAAAGCTCAGTGCTTCACTTGCTGAATAAATGTAAAGTTTTCTTCACTGAGTAGCACACTAATCCATAGACTATAATACATAGACCCCTGGACTATATACCTTTTTCTCTTATTGGATCAACACCCCACCACCCACTACACTGCCACCACTGCCTACTGCACCACAGGCCTTTGTGTGTAAGCTGTGAGATCATAAATACGTGATTAGAACACTCTTTAACTGAACATTCCAATGCTCATGTAACAATCACGAATAATCGAAAGCAATGGAGTTATAGAACACTGGCGTGGAATTTTGAATATAAAATAAACATTACTAAAAACTCTGCTCTTCAAGGGGATGAAATAAATGGAGCGATATTTTGTCCCATGCGCAGTAATGCTGCCTCTCAGCTGCGCCCCCTCACCCCGTGTGTGTTATTTTGGATGTGTACCCCTCGCGCTGCGAGGGCCGTGAGCCATTGTTTCCCTGTCTTTGAGGAGAGCGCTATCAGCCCGACCCCCCTGACCTCCTGCAGGTCCCAGATGATGTCATCGTAAGCCTTTTTGGAAATGTATCTCACTGTGGAGTGGGATTGATTTCCTCTCTGTGGATTGCGTAATGCCTCGTTCCTGGCTGGCTCTAACTCTCCCTCCCCCCCACCCCCCCCAGCACTGCCAAAGGGGGGGATGTATGGGGAGGGGAGGGTGGGGGGTGGGAGGTATTTTTGGATGAAGGTGTTGAGTTCTGCTTTAGGGCACTTCTGATTTACAGCCATGGATCCAAAGGGTTTGCCCCAATTACCCCCGGAATATAGTTTTAATGGTGGGGGAATAATTTTCCCTGGATAATGATTTTAGAAAATTTAAGTCATGAACACTGTAGCCCCCTGCCAAAATTGTACAATTATTATAGCCCCTTTTGGCAGACAGAAAATTTTTAAATTGTTATCAAAAACATACAGGATGAAAAGCTTGGTGTTAAATAAGCTGTAAAGGTTCTTTAATGTATTAGAAAATGGGGCTCTGGCTCGTGTGAATGAAAATGTGGAGTTGATTTGACGCTGAACATTTTGTGGCTTATCCAACTGCAGTTCCCTTATGGATGGCGTTTCCTCCCGAACTTCACAGCGCTGGAGTATTTGTGGAGAGTGGAGAATATAGCTCACAGCGGGAGATGTAGCTCATAACATGTTACAAAACCACACTGGCTATCATTTCCTCATTGGTGCGTTTTTTCTCCATAATGGCGTCGGTGTGGTTAGTGGGGTATTAGCAATTCTGGAGCACGGTGAGCGGACCGTCCCTTAGTGGTAGGATTCGTGACCTGTTTGTTCTATATTTATTCTTTTTATTCTCTATTTATTCGTTTTCTCACGACCCCCCCACATGCACCAATACAGTCGGTTTTGGTTGAGTTACTGTGAGTCAGCTTATTTCCTGTTACCCACAATTAACTCTTTCTTTTCTCTCCCTCTGCTTTTCTTGCATATGTTCATCATCGGATCTGTCTGGTCAACTTTGGAAACAGGTAAGAAAAAGTGCATTTCATTGGCAGTCATTTTAGCTGTTTTGGTGGAGTCTCTTGTTCCTCTAACCCTTTAAAAGTGTGAGATCACAAATGTTCTATTAGAATGCTCTTAACTAAACATTCTAATGCTGATGTCACAATCACTATTGGTGACTGAAAGCAATGGAGTTCTAGAACACTGACTTTTGAAAAAAAAAAGAATTTTGAAAAAAAAAGAAGCTCTTCAAAGGGTTAAAAGGCATGAATGTGTGGTCTGCTGTGGGCCTGGTTTGGGTGTGGTGTGAGGTGGTGGTGCTTCCTGAGTCTCTCCCTGTGTCTTTTAAATCACCCTTGCTGTCATCGTTATCCTCATCCTCTCTGTTAGCATTAGCCTGGCTCGGACTGGCTTCTGAAGCATGTAACAATAGGGCCTTATGACACTAGGCGACATAACATCCCATGTCACATGTCCTACGAACGCCATTTGGCGTAACCCGGTCATAATATATAATATTTATGTATTCGTATGACAGTGGATATTATGCATTATGCAGTATTTAGTGGGCTATTATGATCTGCCTGGGATCCATTTACGGTGTTATTGGATTGACACCTGAAGGTTATGATGTCCTCACTATCTTGCTGTAGTCTCCATAAAAGAGTGGCAAATGCCCTTGAAAAATGGTTAGTGCTATTATATGCTATAAGATATTGCACTGGCACGTGGTCGATTGTACGCGTTTTGATCGGGAAACTATTTTAAGAGCCTGACGTTTGAGTCGCAGTACCCGCCATCGCGCCCCTGTACCTGCCATCCCGCTGTCGCACACCCCTGTACCCAGGACCACGTCCCAGCTGCGTTTTAAATCGCCCTCCCTGATGTGACATGAGCGTTGCGACAGGAACATAAGAATTTATGAATTTATGAATGTGATGGCGGCCGGTCGAAGCCGGGAGTGCGGAGGGGTGCGGAGGCGTGCGGAGGGGTGCGGAGGGGTGCGGAGGGGTGCGGTGCGCGATGAGCTCTCCTGCGCGTGCGAGCCGTTAATTATTACTTTTTAATGAATTCTTCCCAGATCCTCGTGAAAAGTGGGTTAAGGGTCCCCTTCCTTATTATGAATTAAAATGCACCGCAAGGCCTCGCCTTTACAGGGACGTGCCCCTGCCCCCGAGTCTACCTTTCACTGCCTCCTCAGCTACATCAATCAATAATTTAGGTTTTTTTCTGTTTTAGGGGAATGCCCATACTTCTTTTTTTCTCTTCCCCGAGTCCTTCTCAAGATTACCGGCCCCTGGTGAACTTGATGAGTGTGTCGTGATCCTGTTAATCATATTACTTATGAACCAAAATTGACAGTTTTCATTAATTATAAAGGATTATTCTAATTGCTGATTCAAATTTATTCATTTAGAACAGACGGCATTCGGTAATATTTCAGGAAATTAGCATATTAAATGGAGAGGGCCGCTCATTAGGTATGCTAATGTATGCGCGTTTCCTCACTCTTAACTCGCGGGGCCATATGCGGCGGTGGCGTTTGGGCAGGTGAGGAATGGAGAGCGTGTTTCATTTGTTTGACAAACGTGGAGGGGTCCCCAACACGTCCTCTGGTGCCCACCGCATGTCCCCCCCCCCCCCCCCCCCCCCCCCCCCCCGTAATGTATCGGAGATCGAACTCCCCGCTGCCACGCCACGCTCGCTGAAATGACCGAATGGAAGAAATGGGGGCGGGGCAGAACAAACAGCTGCATGGTGATTGGTTGGATTGTTTGTGTTTGTTTGTCTATCTCTGTAGTGTACGCCGTCAAGGCGTTGCGTTTCAAAGCAGGTGCCGCAGTTCCCGTGTAGGGTTGATTTTTGTTATTGTTGTCGTTGTGATGCGGTGATCGCATCATTAGCAAACGGGCGTGAAACTGTTTGAAATGCCTGTCGAGTTAGCAGACCCTCAAGGTCAGCGTTGTTTCTCACTTACAAGAAGAGAATGGGAGGGGGGGTAACCGATCACGTTAAATTCCCACCCCCCCCGATCCTCTAGTGATGATGATACCCATAGGTGCAGCGTCCCCTTCCAGCAGTCTTTCCCTTATTGCACTTTATTCTCTTTCTCTTTTTACTATCTCACTCTTTCTTTCTTCTTCTTCACACACACACAGACACACATTCAGACACACACATATACACACACACACGCACACACTCATACACACGCACACACACACACACACACACACACTCATACACACGCATACACACACACATACACACACACACACACACACACATATCCCAGGGGTGAACCCAGAGAGTGGCGCATTAATCCTGCCCTCTAACGCTAACGCTAGCGTAGCCGAGCTCAGGCGCCTCCCCTGACTCTGTCCGTGATCGTTGCGTGCAGAATCAGGTTCTTATTTCCCTCTTTTTAGCAGGATGTTTGCCTGCGTTTGGCGAAGAGCGGGCGAGAGCGCCTCGCTGTGATTTAGCGCGGCCCGTTAACGGCGTGAAAAGAACGCTCCGTGGGGACCGGACGCCTTCGTCCGCGGGACCTGCGTCGTTCGCGGCCCGCTCCTCATCGCTCCCGCTACACGCGCCTAAATTTAGCGCCGGTGTGGCGCAAAAAGCCTTCACCGAGTTTTCCTCAGAGTTGATTAGCCTACACTATCCAGCGCCGCTGCGTTTTGTGTGCGAGCTTCGTGGATTAAGAGCTTACATGGAGCGCATGTGTAGCAACACAAAGGAGGTATATGATGAATGAATATGAGTTATTCATCTGTTTTTTATGTTTCCGGTGGCTTAAAGGTAGGCCTTAAAAACGGACTCAAGAAGCGACCAGCTGACCTTCGAGTGAACAGCCCTGTGAAAGATTGCTTTGGATATCGTCACTTTCCAGTTATTGAAGGTTGAATTTTGAGGTCAAGTAGGGGGTAATTTTAAAGCTCATGCCTCCGTGAAAAGTGTTGCTTTGTTTATGTTTAAACAGTTAACCAATTAATCCACAGAACAGCAAAACGGACATGGAGAAATAAATCAGCTCTAAGATTTAACTGACCAACAGCCTTCTGGCCGGAACACCACATCAGTTTGAGTTTCAATAAACGCGTGGATTTGAAGCGCTTCAGTCAGTGTAACAGACAGGTCATAAAATAACCTTGTGTGTTGTCCTGCAGCTTGGCCCTGTACTGGCTGCAGGGTTTTTGTTTTTTATTTGGGCCCCTGTTTACCCCCCCTGCCCTCCCTCCAGCAGCTGTCCCACACCCCCCACCCCCCTCCCCACACACACCCTGTACATACAGGGCCGCCAGGACGGGACTTTTTTAATGCTTTCGTCTTAATGATGTATAAACGCGCGCCTGTGTTCCAGTGTTATAATGACACAGTCCCTGGTCACGCAGTCCCACGTTCATTTTTCACAAGGCTGTGCGGCGGGGTTGCCCCGGGGGTGTCAGGGGGTGCCCAGCGCTGGTAACATGCTTAACAATCAGCTCCCTGGCTCGGCCGGGTGACTCTAACGCCCCTCCCTGTCCTGGTCCCTCCTGTCCAGGGCAGGCCTCAGGCTGCCATTGGTCTTCTGGGCAGATTAGTGGAGAATGCTGGGGCGAGAGAAGCGTTTCAATCAGACCCCGTCTGCCAAATATGCCTGATACCTCTCTCTCTCCCTCCCTCTCTCTCTCACTCTTTCCCTCTCTCTCTGTTTATATCTCTTTCTCTCTCAGTCTCTCTCTGTCCCTCTACACACAGACACACGTACACACATGCACACACATGCATGCTCACTCTTTTACACATACACACACATGCACAAAAATGCTCACACACACAGGCTTGCCCACACACACACACACTCGCAGTCAGGCTCACTCGCTCGCTCACACACACACACACTCTCCTCCACGCCTGGTCACATCTGTGTTTCATCTCCCATGCAGCGTTCATAAAAACCTACAACTTCAGTTACAGCACAGGAGCGTCAGCAAGTTTCCTTACTCAGGTGTGAGGTACAGGCTTCCTTACTCAGGTGTGAGGTACAGGCTTCCTTACTCAGGTGTGAGGTACAAGTTTCCTTACTTAGGTGTGAGGTACAGGCTTCCTTACTCAGGTGTGAGGTACAGGCTTCCTTACTCAGGTGTGAGGTACAAGTTTCCTTACTTAGGTGTGAGGTACAAGCTTCCTTACACAGGTGTGAGGTACAGGCTTCCTTACTCAGGTGTGAGGTACAGGCTTCCTTACTCAGGTGTGAGGTACAAGCTTCCTTACTCAGGTGTGCGGTACAAGCTTCCTTACTCAGGTGTGAGGTACAGGCTTCCTTACTCAGGTGTGAGGTACAAGCTTCCTTACTCAGGTGTGATGTACAGGCTTCCTTACTCAGGTGTGAGGTACAAGCTTCCTTACTCAGGTGTGAGGTACAAGTTTCCTTACTCAGGTGTGAGGTACAGGCTTCCTTACTCAGGTGTGAGGTACAAGCTTCCTTACTCAGGTGTGAGGTACCAGTTTCCTTACTCAGGTGTGAGGTACAGGCTTCCTTACTCAGGTGTGAGGTACAAGCTTCCTTACTCAGGTGTGAGGTACCAGTTTCCTTACTCAGGTGTGAGGTACAAGCTTCTTTACTCAGGTGTGACACTGCAGCTTTGCCTCATTTACACAAATTAATTCATAAAATCTCAGGCTGTGAGAGAAAGATAATGATCAAAGTATTCATTAGTTACCTGTGCAAGTAACTCAGCTCTAAAAAGCAAGTGGGATTTTTTTTGTTTGTTGTAAAAACTATTTCTTTTTTTGTTGAAAAAATGACAGCACGTTCACAGCCTGTTAAAGTGCACCTGGCGGTATAAGTGGAATAAGTAGTTGAGTGTCACCGCAGAACTTATGGTATTATCAGTCAATATGTTCACAGCGATGAGGCTGAAGATGTCAGATGATACGTCAGTATTCTTCCCTGTGAAAATTAGGACGCTAAACCAAGACGGTTTTGATGCATCTGCTGTGCAGTTTTAAGGAAAAGTCTTTTCATTGAGGCACTGCTTTTTTAAAAGTGCTGCGGCTAGATGTTCTTTATATAGTGCCTTCCACAATCTCAAATGACTTAACAGAGAGAGGAGAAGACTGAGCTCATCTCCACCAATGTGTGATGCCCATCTGGCGCTAGTTTAAAGGTACTGACCCCTAGCAGACATCTTGAATTGTACTGTAATATGGAACCATGGGCAAACGTGCATGTGACGCTTTTATCATGCGTGTCAATCAATTATCGTGTGCATTCCTTTTTTTGGCTTCTCTTACTGATTTATGAGTGCAGCAGCGTAGTATAATGTTCTGGGAAGTGGTCTTATAACATTGTAGGGGTTGCAGGTTTGATTCCCAGTAGGTACAATGCTGTTGGTACCCATCAGCAAGTTGCTTAATTAATTCCTTTAATTGCTTCAGTATATATTGTTATTTGAATGAAATCAATGCTTAAAACTGTACGTGGTGTAAGTTGCTATGAATAAGAGGTCCTACAAATGTTCTGTCAGTGACATTCAGTTTTGATTTTCAGTTTGCTTTATGTGGTTTTTGTTACACAGAAAGCCTGTGGCAGACATATATAGGAGGATGAGAATGATATGGTTTCAGCTGGTGGCTCCGGTTCCTTTATTTACCGTTACGCTGTAGCGGGGTGTTTCTGTTTCAGACGCGCAGTGTTCACAGGCGTGTGTGAGGACAGCGGTGAGGTTCTGTCTCTGCCCCGGAGAGACGGTGATGTTGCCCTTTACCCACAGCGTAATGAGTGTGGTTAAGCGTAGCAGCCCAGCCCCGCCCCGCCCCGCCCCGCCCGCCCGCCCCGCCTGCCTCGCCCCGCCCCGCCCGCCCGCCCCGCCCGCCCCGCCCCGCCCGCCCCGCCCGGCCCGCCTGCCTCGCCTCGCCCCTCTCCACACTTTCTCTGCTAACGGGGGGAAATGGCATCCTCGACGGGGGCTCCCGCTGCGTTTTCCCAAAACTCCCGGAGGGAAAGGCGCTAAATGAGATGTGGACGGAAGGGAGCGGCGAATTCGCTCATTTGAATTTTGAATGATCCCAGAGCCCCAGACGAAATTTGGAGATGCAATTAGGCGGGCCTCTCCGGAGGGGTGCGGGGCGTGGGGTCCCAGGCTGGCGCCATACGCCCCAGGGGTTTCAGGTTATGGGGGGCAGGGAGTTAGGCGGTGAGGGGGAGGGGCGTGGCAGAGTGCTCTGTGGACAGAACGGGGCGGGCGATCTCCGGCCAGCTCCAGGCCGCGCTGTGGAGCGTCTGAGTGTGTCGGTGGGGGTGGTGGTTTTGCTGGAGGAGAGGCGAGGCGGCGGGAGTCCATTTGTTCTGAGAAATATTTAAAGAGGGAGTGAATTCTGCGCGACGCGGCTAACATTAGGCCGGAGGAGGCGCGGTGGTGGCGGTAAATTTTTCATGGCGACGAGATGTTGCGGCTAAATAAAACATGGGGCCTGAAATAAGAGCGAGCCCACGCCGGGCTGAGCCCAGCCGAGCCCTCCCCCCCCCCCCCCACCCAACCCCCTCACCCCGGAGCTCGCGGACAACGACCGCCACATTCCGAGCCTCCCGCACATGCTCAGTGGCGTCATCCAACGGCTCAGAGCCTCGGGAAATACCATATCATATATATCCATCTTTAGCATTTCAGCATGAAGCCTTTCTGTGCAACAAATCATCCAATCATAAACTGCTGTACACACTGTAAAAAATAGAAAATAAAATACTTGTACACTGAATTTTACAGTAAAGGTATGTAAAATGGTGAACGTTACGAAATTGTACACAGCTGAAATGCAAATGATTTTATTGTTTACGGTGGATCACCATAATGCATTTAACATTTGTTAGATACTGTATATAGCCAGCTACCATTTTGTTACCATTGTGTGTAAAGTAAAGTTCAGGCAGCCTGGTTGTCAAAATTGTATCGTAAAATTACTATGACTACCTTTCCCACCTGTGAAAGCTTTCAAATACTGGGCAGCATCAGTGTCATGCCTTGTCACCTTGACATAAAATGTCAGTTATCTTTACAAATATTTAAAGGCCTTATTCCTCAGCAACTGACCAAGAGTCTGTTGTGTTGGCGAATGTTTTTTGGGGTGTAATCCATTATATAGAGCCTCGAGCAGGCGCTTTTCCTATTTCCCAGGGTTCCTTGCGCCCTGTTTCCTCAGGAATGGGATATTCCTCCTTTTTCACTGTCTAGGCCTCCCTCACCAGCAGAGCCCTGATCGCCAGACTCAGACTGGCTCTGTGTTATTAATGCTCTTCCCTGCTGCCGCGAGGACCCCCCCCCCACCCAAGACCCAACCCCACAACCCCCCCACCCCCCCACTCACTCCAAACCCAAAACCCCCCCCACCCCCCCGGGGTCCGCTCGCGCGGCGGCTCCTGGCGCAAGACGCCGGCCCATAAATCTCCTTAAAGGATAGGCCCGGCGGCAGAAGGGGTCACCACGGAAACAAGGCAGTCAGTCTGGGCCCGGGTCTGTCAGTGATGCATGGCCCAGGGGGGTCTGCGCGAAGGTAGAGCCGCTGCTGTGGCGAAACAACATCACCCAAAAAATGAAGATGGAAAAGGAGAGAGAGAGAGAGTTATACATTGAGGGAGAGAGACAGATAGACAGACAGACAGACAGAGGCAGAGAGAGAGCAGGAGGAGAGAGAGATGGAGAGACAGAGATAAACAGAGAAAGAGAGAGATGCGCACAGGGCTTAATTGACTGTTGACCAAGTTGAATTTACACACTTTTAGATAATAAGAAAATGTAAAGTCTGAATTGAATCCCCGCCCTGATCCCAGGCTGATTTTGAGCATGCCGTTGGGTTGTCTTTGAGGAACGCTGTTCCTGATTCATAAGTCACGGCATTGTTGGCTCCTAATGAGCCGCACTGAGATTTAACAGCGTCGGCCCTTCCGGGAAGGGACGTAGACGCTCAGTCTTCGGATTCCTGCCCTGCAGGGAAAGCCGCGAGACCCGCGCAGACCCCGTGCAGGAGTCACGCCCGTCCAGCACCGCAGCGCACATTTCACACGACGCAGCTTCCCACCGATTGGCTCGTCTCCGCGTGAACGTGCGGTTCGAATTAAACACGTCATGTCATTTCTGGCATGGAACTTAAAGCCTGTGGACGCCTAGGCACCGCGCAGAGGCAGACTCTGATCATCGTTTGTTTTTCATTCCCACCCGTACATCGTTTCCACGCTCCTCCCTCTGCCCGCTTAAAGACAGCGCGATACTGGGGGTTACAGCTCACATGTCGCGGGTCTTGTTAGTTCCAGTCCTGAGAAATGATCGTATATACATTGCGTTTATGGTCGTATCCGACTGGTGGTCTGCACGGGTGTGGCCAGAACAGTGATGACCCGCAATCGAGGATTTTTTAAATTGCGGAGAAAATATAGGTAATTTAAAAAAGGAAAAAAACGGCGAACGCGCAGCATTATGGAAAGGAGCGGGGCACCTACGGCTTGGCAGAATTCCCAAACTAGATTTCTCAGTCTGACCACCTTATTATCCCTCCCGGTAATTTATTAGACCTGTAATCACTTGCCCGTGAGCCCTGAGCTCAGCTGTCTGATTAAGCAACAGATAAAAAGGGTGAAAATGAGTAAAGCGCCATCTAAATCTATTTTAGACAGGAGCATGTGGAGGAGCAGTGGAAAGGGAGTTCTCTCTCTCTCTCTCTCTCTCTCTCTCTCTCCCTCCTTCCCTCCCTCCCTTCCTCTCTCTCTCTTTCTGCAATTCAATTCATTTCAGTTCATTTCAGTTCAGTTTAATGCTTTGTCGGCATGATTGAATATTACGATATTGCCACAGCATCACAATGTAACAAGACACAGGGAATCAGTAAAATTGCAATTTAAGAACCTGAATTACTACTACTACGACTACTAATATTAATATTAATAATAAAAGTATCAGTCAATTAAGAGTAATCTTTCTCATTTTAATTCAATAATGCAATATTGGCATAATCATAAATTATGCTTATATGTTCATTTAAATGGAATGAAAATACTGACATTAATGAATGTGTTATTTTCTAGTGTAATTAATGTAATAATAACTTAATAACTAAATATTAATATGAACTGCATTAATGGCAACACTGTAATCAATGGTCACAAACATATTATTAAAAAGAGGTAAAACAAAAAAAAACCCTTAAAAAAACCAAACAAATGTAAAACTGTTCTGTGGCTATTGGGCATGCCTATTACCCACAACCCTCTGCTGCAGTCACATAGAATATTCAGCCACTCAGCTCGCGCTTTGTTCTATGCCGTTGGACCCTTTTGCTCCATTCAGTTACAGCCATGGCATTGGGCAACATGTGGATGCAATCACCATCACCGTTCCCTTGTGCGTGTGTGCATGTGTGCGTGTGTTCGTTGTGTGCGTGCGCGTGTGCGTCGTGTGTGTGTGTCCGTGTGTGCACGCGCGTGTGCGCGTGCGTCGTGTGTGTGTGTCCATGTGTGCGTGCGCGTGTGCGTCGTGTGTGTGTGTCCGTGCGCGTGTGTGTGTGTCCATATGTGCGTGCGCGTCGTGTGTGTGTGTCCGTGCGCGCGTGCGTTGTGTGTGTGTGGCGTGTGAGCGGCGCGTGTACGCAAACCTGAGCCTCGGGCCCCGTGTTTGACAGTACCAAGCGGAGGGGGGGGGGGGGGGGGGGGGGGGGGGGGAAGTGTTTTATATTAGGTTAATGTAGCGGGAGACAAATGTTCGCTGCACCACAGAGGGGTGAATTACACACTTCATGAGCTGAATTAGCATGGCGGCGCGGCGCTTTGTTCGGGGGTGATGTGCGATTCTCCTGCGCCATTTCTCAGCGTGATAAATATGACAGGAGCCGGGGACCTCCTCGGGAAAAAAACACTGTAAATAATGGAAGACTACGGGGGGAACGACTTCATTCTGTGACATTAATACAGTACACTGCGCCGAGAGGGACGGCAAGCGCGTGTGTGTGAGTGTGTGTGTGTGTGTGAGTGAGAGAGGGATAGAGATACAGAGAGAGAGGTGGAGACAGAGTAGTGGAGAGAGAGAGAGAGAGTGAGAGAGAGAGATGCCAAAGAGGCAGAGCGCCAGTAACAGTCAAATTTTGATTCCACGGAAGAGTGTGTATGTGTGTGTGTGAGAGCGGGAGAGAGAGAAAGACTGAGAGAGAGAAAGAGATTCAGAGAGAGAGACAGAGTAGGGGAGAGAAAGAGACTGAGGGACAAAGAGAGAAACTAAAGAGGCCAAGAGCCAGTAACAGTCAAATTTTGATTCCACAGAAGGCGCTTTTAATTTTGGGGCTTTCTGTAAGTTTTTCTCAGGGTGAAATGCTGTTCATTCTCAGCCCTGCCTTCCAGCTAATCTCTGAATCTACAGTAATAATAATAAGAAGAACCTGGAACTAGGATGATCATGCATATTCATCATCATATTAATATGCAATAATAATTGTTCTGTAGCCTATGACTCAACTCATTTTATCAGCATAATGAACCTCCCCTGTTTCTGATTGGCTAGATTCCTGTAAGTAAGTCAGACATCATGAACGTCTATGATATCGCCTGTCGTTACTTTTTATTTCACGTCAGTCACAAAGAACTAATGACTAATTGGCCTGGATTGATAATTATTATTATTATTATTTATTTTTATTTGGCATTTTAATTTCTTTAGCTGTTGACCTTGCTAGAATATTGAAGCCGATAAAAACTGAAACTTTTTAATTGTCAGTGTCATAATTTAAAACAGGCGATGAACGAATCCAGGTCATAGAGTTAATAGGAAAACATAAATGAATGAGACTTATTTAAAGATGATTGGATAATGAAGAGCCCTGTTTTCTCATCCTATCCCAGCATGCTCTTTGCCTGTGGAACATTCTAAAAAGAGCCTCTCCTCCATGTTGCTCCTGTGTCCTCTAGAAAGCCCGGGCGTGGCCGAGGCTGAGGGTCTCTGTGTGGCCTCTCTCTGTGGCCAGCCAATCGGAATCCGCGACACAGCATTATTAACTCCAAACCCTCTTACAGCGTCAGGGATTGGAGCGCACCGGGGTCGCTGTGCTGTGCGTGTTAGCATGCGCTAGCACAGCGGGACTCAGTGAGGACTCAGCGTGTCGCCGTCCTGTTGAGTTGCACCGCGCAGCCAGGATTACAGGGGGCTTATTACAGCGCAAATCAGCCACGGGTTCCTGTGAGCCGCGCCTGTTAAGGCTGCCATGTTGGGCCTAACCACTTCTTACTCGTCCCAAGATCTGCGACTCATTGTAAGCAAGATTCATCGTCTTCCTTTTCCGTCGCAATGGTCCTGCGTCTGTTTTGAGATGGCGCGCAGTAGCATAAGCCACTGTTTCTTTTCATTCTGCAGTTGCTAAATTTGAGCACAAAAGAGTTAACGCCGGTGGCATGGGGGGGGGGCTGCATCCCCTTAATGGAGGAGGAGCTGTTGAGGCATGGGGAAATCCCACAGACCAAAATCCCTCCCTTTCCTAGGTGGTACTAATCAGTTCATTTCCCCACAGAATTTCATTGGAGGCCATAGGTAAGAGCACAAGTTCTTCAGTTAGTCAACCCTCCCAGGACACCACAAAAATGACCTTTGTTGCCATTTTTGCAACTAACGTAAATACTCCGTTGGCTTATAATGGTGAATGCAAAGAAGGTGCAATCAAGTGCTAGGCACTTACACAAAGTTCTGTCACCACCGCAACAGGAGACCGCTAATTGGTTATTTTATCTGTTGTTTTCTACCTGTTTGTTCAGTATTCAGTGTAATCTTCTGGGAGGTATCTAATCTAGAATCCTTATCTAGGCCAAACTGATAGATAGAGGGGGGAAGAGAGAGGAGGAAGAAGACAGATAGATAGAGAACGAGCTTGAGAGAGAGAGAGAGGGGGAGAGTTAGTACTGTAATCTCACTCACTCTTGATTACCTGTCAGTTGTCAAAGCAATTACAGCGCCTCCTGGTGTTGAAGGTTTGTAAGTGCGTATCAGTGTGAACGAGTGGCTGTGCTCTGTCCTTTGGAATGCTGAACTCTGTCACTTGGCAACCGAACACTGGATACTTGAACCCTGGACAGCCTTCTGTTGTGAATTTCTTGTGAATTTCTCTTTACTGTGCTAGCTCTGCCAAACAAACCCAGCTGTGAAAAGGGTCACTCACGGTGTTTTAAGGTAGATTTTTTTTAAGCACTGTAAGATGTCCTGGATATCAACTGAGCAAGTGATTATCAAAAAGTCTATTTTTATACTCCTCTTTATAGAAATTTAATTTGAGAAAGGAAATGCTCTATTTCTGAAGTAAGACAAGTAAGTACAGTTGATTCAATGTTATGTGACGATTTCACTTTTTATAGAGAAGGAGAAAAGGATATGACATTATTTTTGACAACTGTGCAAATGTGAGATTATGTCTGTGCATCAGTGTTTTTGCGCTTGTGCATATACGTTTGTGAGATTATGCGTTTGTGAATGCTTGTGTGAATATTTGTGTGTGTACGTATGTGCATGAGTGTGTGCATGTGTGTGTATATGTGCATCTGTGTTTATGCGTATGTGTTTACGGGTGTGGGTGTGTGTGTGTCTGTACATGTGCATGTGTGTGTGCATATTTGTGAATGTGTGTGCGTGTCTGTGTGTATATATGTACATGTGTGTGTGTGTGTGTGCATGTGTGTGTCTGAGTGTGTGAGTGTGCATGTGTGTGTGTGTGTGTGTATGAGTGTGTGTGTGTGTGTGTACATGTGTGCGTGTGTGAGTGTGTGAGTGTATGAGTGTGTATTAGTGTATGTGTGTGTATGAGTGTGTGAGTGTATGAGCGTGTGACTGTATGTGTGTGAGTGAGTGTGTGAGTGTGTATGAGTGTGAGTGTATGAGTGTGTATGAGCGTGTGAGTGTGTGTGTGTGTATGAGTGCGTATGTGTGTGTATGAGTGTGTGTGTGTATGAGTGTGTATGTGTGTGTATGAGTGTGTGAGTGTATGAGTGTGTGAGTGTATGTATGTGTATGAGTTTGAGTGTATGAGCGTGTGAGTGTGTGTGTGTGTGTGTATGAGTGTGTGAGTGTATGTGTGTGTATGAGTGTGTGAGTGTATGAGTGTGTATGAGTGTGTGAGTGTATGAGTGTGTATGAGTGTTTGTGTGTGTATGAGTGTGTGAGTGTATGAGTGTGTATGTGTGTATGTGTGTGTATGAGTGTGTGAGTGTATGAGTGTGTATGAGTGTATGTGTGTGTATGAGTGTGTGAGTGTATGTGTGTGAGTGAGTGTGTGATTGTATGATTGTGTATGAGTGTGTGAGCGTGTGAGTGTATGAGTGTGTATGAGTGTGTGAGTGTATGAGTGTGTATGTGTGTATGAGTGTGTATGAGTATGTGAGTGTATGAGTGTGTGTGTATGAGTGTGTGTGAGTGTGTGAGTGCATGAGTGTGTGTGAGTGTGTGAATGTATGAGTGTGTGAGTGTGAGTGAGTGCATGAGTGTGTGTATGAGTGTGTGACTGTATGTGTGTGTGAGTGTATGAGTGTGTGACTGTATGTGTGTGAGTGAGTGTATGAGTGTGTGAGTGTGTAAGTGGATGAGTGTGAGTGACAGCAGCAGTACCCCTCCTCCCCTGTAAGCCACACAGGGCTTGTGGAGAGGCGGAGACACTTAACCCAGCGCAGGGTTAACCTCACCGCTTAACCTGACAGCACCGCTCAGTTACCCCCCTCACCTTCCTCCTTTAAACAGAGACGGGGGGGGGGGGGGGGCGGGGGAGAGAACAGATGGGAAAATGAAAAGGTGTGGATGAAAGGACGAGAGAGAGAGAGAGAGAGAGAGAGGGATGGAAAGTGGAGACGGGAGAGAGGGAAAGTGGAGACGGGAGAGAGGGAAAGGATTTTTCTGAGAGTAGCGGGTCTGCTCGGTCATTATGAGGCCCCTCGGCTTGTGAACGGTTAATCAGGCGGTGTGAGCTGAGGTGTGTGGAACTGGCCGAAACAAGCTCACACAGCCCCTCTCTCTGGCCTAATGATTCCCCTGCCCGCCCGCCTGCCCGCCCGCCTGCCTGCCCCCTTTCCCCAAACTGGCCCTGCTCGCCCAAAAAAATAAAAAATAAAAATCAATCTCTCACTGATGAATTATTGAGGGGTTTGCCTTCAGTCTCTCAAATGTGCAGGAGAGAGAGAGAAGGTTCACCTCTTCATCTCTCCCTCTCTCTCTCTCTCTCTCATTCTCACTTTCTTTCCCTTTCTTTCTGTTATCCGGCATCCCTCTGTTTTTGTGTAGCTAGCAGTTAGGGTTCCTAAGTATATATATATTTTTATTTTTTTCTGTTTGTGGAGTATAGAAGTGCACAATTTGTGCTATAATGGCTGCGTGAGTTGGAAGTGTAATATTAATGACATATTTGTAAGTTGGCAGGATCTGCAAACTGGATGCATTATTTTGACTTATTTATCGTATCTGTCCTCCAAATCCCTCGAAAAGCATGTTTTAATTCAAGCTGTCCTGTTTGAGCGCTTGGTGCTGTTGACAGAATATTTCACACAGACACTGCAGATATTGCAGTAGTTGCAAATAAAGTGTCCTCAGAACACATATTTCAAACATTTGCTGTGTGTTTAAAAGAAACGGCTTCACTGTACATTTTGCATTGTATGAATTTATACACAGGGAGTTTCTGTGCTAACTTGGGTCAAGTACTTTGTTTTTTCCACAACTGGGATTTGAAGTTGTAAACACCTCTAAACTGTAACAGTTACAAAAGGAATAAAATTACTCTCCATTATTTTCTGGCATTTAGCTTGTGTTTTTTTTCTTCTTCTTCTTTCTTTTTATCCATATTAGAGTAATAGAATGCCAACCCCCCGTACTGGACCTCCTGCACAGTTTAACACAGTGCTCGTATAATGCTGTGCAGCTATAGTGTATCCAGTGGTGATGTAATGGAGCTCATTGCTAATGTAATTTATTGCATTGTTAAGGACATTTAGTTCAGTGTTTGTGCAATGTAGCGCAGTGATAATTTCTTGCCGTTGAATGGTAATGTGATATGGTGATTGGGAAATGTGGTGTAGCTATCATGTAGTGTAGTGTAATGTAGTGTAATGTAGTGTAGCTGTATTGTATTGTATTGTATTGTAGTGTTCTACTTGTTTGTGACATTTTAGTGTGGTATGAATGCAGTGCAGTGCAAGTAACATTGTGCGTATGTGTCTGTGTGTGTGTGTGTGTGTGTGTGTGCATGTGTGCTGCTGCATGTGTGTGTGTGCATGTGTGTGTATGTGTGCTGCTGCATGTGTGTACGTGTGCGTGTGTGTGTGTGCGTGCATGTGTGCACATGTGTGTGTGTGTATGTATGTGCGTGTGTGTGTGTGTATGTGTGTGTGTGCATGCGTGAGTGTGTGTGTGCGTGCATGTGTGTGTGCGTGCGTGCATGCTTGCGTATGTGCACGTGCATGTGTGTGTGTGTGTTTGTGCATGCTTGCGTATGTGCACGTGCGTGTGTGTGTCTGTGTGTGTGTGTGCGTGTGTGTGTGTTAGTGTATGTGCGTGCGTGTGTGTGTGTGTGTGTGCGTGCATGCTTACGAATGTGCACGTGCGTGTGTGTGTGTGTGTGCGTGCATGCTTGTGTATGTGCACATGTGTGTGTGTGTGTGTGTGTGTGTGCATGTGTGTGTGTTAGTGTATGTGTACATGTGTGTGTGTGTACGTGCATGCTTGCGTATGTGCACATGTGTGTGTGTGTGTGTGTGTGTGTGTGCGTGCATGCTTGCGTATGTGCACATGTGTGTGTGTGTGTGTGCGTGTGCTGGTAATACTGTACAATAGCGCAGTTTCAGTGCGCTGTAGTGTGAGTGCGCTGTATGTACAGGCTGACTGTGAAACAGCAGAACAGCAGATAATCCTATCAGCTCCTTCATTACAGCAGGGCTGAAAGTGTGCACACCCTGAGTGATGTCATCTCGCCGATGAGCTCACGGCTTGGCAGGGCGCTGGCGGTGGTGGTCGGGGTGGGGTGGGGTGGGGTGGGATTGGGGGCGGAGGGGCGTGTCCTAATCGGGTCGTTACGGTGCTGGAGAAGCCCGCCCTCGGTCAGATGTTAAGCCCCAGACAGATGCATCCGATATAAGCAGATTGACTCAGAGCAGCAGCTGGCACAGAAAGTATATGGAACCATGGGCTCCTGTCTAACCCTGCCTCCCTCTTTCTCTCTGTCTCTCGCCCCCCCCCTCGCTGCCAATTAGAGTTAGGTGTGCCAACTTAGGGGTGAAATTAAAACCTAAACAATGGTAGGAGGATCTCCAGAAACAGGGTTGGGGCAGACCTGCTTTATTGGCACAAACGTAAAATATATTCATTTGTTAATTAAAGGACATTAATGATTTAGAAATATGAATATTGCTCAATAAAATATATTGAATAATATATATAAACGGCAACACTGCTATCAGGCTATGGAGTACTTAGCCAGGAGGCTGGCAGTCTGCTCCTCTCTCAGTAGGGCTTGAGTTATATAACTTTCTAGGATCACACACAGTTGTGGTATGATGGTTGCATTTTCTCAGGCGTATCTTTCTTCCATATTTTGTAGCATTCAATTCTTTGATTTCTCTCTCTCCATATATAGAACTTACATGGTTTCAGTTAGTTGTAGTCATTTTAATTTTTTGCTGTTTATAATAATAATAATAATAATAATAATAATAATAATAATTTAGTGAAGCAATTCAGGTTAATAACCTCACTCAGGTGTACAACTCGGTGAATGAACCCTATAGTCCTGTGGTTACAAGTGGAGGGCTCGACAGCACAGTGCTTCTGAATTCTTTTCATTGTGGTGTTCTCCCGTGGACTTCAAAGTAGTTCAACATTATATTTTTGTTGATTGTTTTGACAGTTTCATTTTGGTGATGGCCAAACTAACTATGAACTGTGTTTGTTGGCGGAAAAGAAACTGAACTTAAATGGCAACACACTGTGCCACATAGTTTTGTTTAAAACCTTGATTGAATCAGACATAAGTTTTCTGCATTGTGCAGCTGTTCTTGAGGGTCTCAGAGAGGATGATCAGCCCTCTAGTGGTGGGGAGGAACAATGACAGGTGTGTCGACGCTCTAATGAGGAGCTGCCTCTCCCTCTGATTATTGACAGGCTATTGTCCTCACTCATTGTCTTGAGAAGTAGTTTTCAGGATACCGCTGGCTCTCACCCTGCAGCCCACGGTGCTTTAGAGCAGCGGTTCTCAACCTGGGGTCTGCGGCCCCCCAGGTGGTTCTGGTTTTTAAAAAAGCTGTTTCGGGTTTTAGTCAGTGCGGTTATCCAGGGGTCTGAATCACGAAGCAGGATTACTGAGTTAGCTGGATAACTGTGCTGAGTAAAACCCGGAACCCTCCCAAATCTGGAGCATGGACTGGCTCTCCACCCACCCCGCCCCCTGCTCCAGCATTACTGCCTCCCCTCTCTATGGGGGTGTGAAATAACTGTGCTGATGAGAAACAAATCTCCAAATGTGCCAGGCTGCTGTCCACACACCATCTCCTGCTCCTGTGTCTGAATTGGGGAGCTCCCTCCCCATCTGGGACAGGGGAGGGAGCGATGCACAGCTCCTGGGTCTTTAGAGCAGGGGCGCACAACTCCGGTTGCGGAGGGCCGGTGCGTGTCCTGGTTTTTGTTCAAACCAATTACTATAGTTTTAGACAGCTCCATAAACTATGCTGGTTCACACTTCTGTACTTCAGCACTATAAAACCTTTAGGATATACTTGCAATCTGCTACATCTCTCCTACACTACATCCGTACTACATCTCTATTTAATCTTGACTACACCTAGGCTACATCTCTATTAAATCTTTACTACATCTCTATTACATCTCTATTACATCCCTACTACATCTCTATTACATCTCTACTACATCTTCCACCAATTCAGTCTCCTGAAACAACAATACCACATGCGTTCCTAAGGCCTCAGCTCACACACTCATGCAAAAGAGAGTGAGTGTGAGGAGAGAGAGAGAGAGAGAGAGAGAGAGGGGAAAGAAGAGAGAGAGGGATGTGGAGAGGAAAGAAAAAGAGGGACCAGTGTGTGAAGAAAAAATCTCTCCGCCTCTCTCTCTCTCCCTCTCTCTCCTTCTCTCTCTCCATTTCACTCTGAACTACACGTCAGCCTTCATAAAATATTAATGTTGGTTGTGCTCAGTGCCATAATTGCCATCTCAGGCCCTGAATAATTTATGGGCTGTGCCGTTCACTTGGTCTCATTTACTGATAGCGCGGGTAACACCATACGAGTAGACGGCAAATGCAGTAATGGCACTGCTTTGCATTAAGTAGCAGAATTAGATTACCCAAGAAACCAGTCTCTCTCTCTCTCTCTCCCTCTCTCTCTCGCTCTCTCTCACTTACTCACTCTCTCTTTCTCTCTCTCTCTCTCCCTCTCACTCTCTCGTTCTTTTTCCCTCTCACTCTCTCTTTCTCTCTCCCTCCCACTCTCTCTCTCCCTCTTTCTCTCCCTCCCTTCCTCTTTTTCTCCATCCCTCCCTCTCTCTCTCCCGTTTCTCGTTAGAATGTGCTAATTAATGGTGTGTTGACGGGCCTTTGTAGTCTGCGGGAAACACGGAGACGATGATGAAACAGTGGATGATGGAACAAGGCCACGCGGGACGGGCGTGTTTTGGAAAGATGGGCGCGTGTAAACAGGCGCGCTCTTTTGATCGGTTAAAACACACGGCACGCCCTTGCGCACACGCGTCATGTTAACTCGGGACAATGAGCCCTCTTTAACACCGTCGCTAGCTATCCCACATACCCTGACTGGGTAGAGATGGCTCTCCTGTTGTTTTTTGCCATCACAGTTGGGCCACTTAATATTTTACTGATCCTGAATTTAACCCCCTATTACTACGCCCTGTGTTACTGTTGAGAAAAAGTAACAACAATCTCTTAGTTATTGACTATGGATCTAGGTGCTTCCAAATTTCTGTGAAGGCATAATTCTGGGGCATTCCATATAAACACGTGCCAGATTTTTCTTTTTGCTACTGTATTTGAATATAACCAAAAAAATCCACATGGTTCACAGTAAAATATTGAGTTAATTCAGCTGTAGTACATAATATCAGAGTACATATGAGTCCTACAGGGACCGTATGTACTCTGTAGAAGTTGATTTAACACTAAACATTTCACGGTGTGAATGAATGAGGAAGAACTACAGTTTTATACTGTGTGAAACTCAGAGTGGCTCTAAAGTTTTCCTGGTTAAAGAGTCAAATCCACTTCATATTTATACTGTACCTTCAGTGTGGATGTGCAAGAGAGCAATGGAAGTTCCCCATTATTGTAATGAATTGAATATGAAATTATCATTGTCCTGCTGCACTGCTGACGTTGCCATTTAAAGACGTGTGAATAAGGGAGCTGAACTACTGGAAGCCCAAGGCTAAATTTTTTTGTTGGAGTTACATCCTAATCCTGGGGGGGCTGGAGGGTGGAGGGGCTGGGGGTGGGGGGTGGTTGTGATTGTGGATCAGGGGTGGGTGGGGGGGGGGGGGGGGTCAGCGGGTAGGGGAATGCAATTTCAGACCCGGGGAGAGCCCCTAAAAACAGACGAGCCCCTGGGCAATTATCTCTTTCGCCTATGCCTAAAACTAGCACTGGAAGGAAGTTGCAAAGTGATTTTTGTATTCACTTGCATAGCCTAAGTAAATATGGTTCTATTTGTTGTTTGTCCTTTGTTTAAATAAAGCAGTAAACAGGTTATGTGCTTTCTTTGACGGACTCAAGTGATGTAGAATATGTGGAGTTGTGTTTCTGGGTGGATGTGTGTGTTCATGTGCGTGTTTGTGTGTGTTCACGTGTGTTTGTGTGTGTATGTGTGTGTGAGTGCATGCACAGGCCTATGCGCTCAATTGTAAGAGTGTGTATGTTTGAATCCTGTGTTGTGTAAAACTTGTGTCAGTTAAGGGAGCCAGCAAGTAGCCATCTGTGACCTCCAGACTGGGAGGTCAAAGGTCAACGTGTTTGAGGATTAAATTAACCTCCGGACCACCAGCACCCCTTTCCCTCCCTCCCTCCCTCCTTTTTAACAGAAGATTTGCCTTCGGCTGGGGCCTTGGGCTCCAGTTATACTGTTTATTCCGTTAAAGTTACATGAGGAGAGACTGCTGCCACCAGGGGTTATTCTCTCCATAGTCAGCTGTGCAGAAACCTATAAAAATGTGACAGGCTTTTCCCCATTCCCCCTCTCTCTCTCCCTCTCTTGCTCTCTCTTTTTCACTCTGTTTTCATCTCTCTCTCTCTCTCTCTCTCTCTCTCCCCTGTCTCTCTTGCTCTCTCTTTTTCACTCTCTCTCTCCCCTCTCATTTTTCCTCTCTCTCCCTCTCTCTTGCTCTCTCTCTTTCTCTCTCTGTGTTGTCCTCTCGCTTTCACTCTCCCTGTCGCTCTCTCTCTCTCTCGTGTCAGAGGTCGGAGCAGATCTTGTGACGGCTTGAATGTTTTGTGAATCATTGCTTTCCTAAACCTGCCTCATAAGCCACTCCTTGATCTGCTGAACCCTGCAAATTGAAGGTCGGGCCCTTGCTTTATGATTCCACCAGCGAGGGACGGAGACAGGCTCGGATCCCCCCTTCTTTTTCTCATCCAGTAGCTATAATAATTGCCTTCTTTAATTGGAGGACCCTTAACCATGCATGACAGCACCGTCCAATCAATTCTGAAAGCATAAGGTGTTTCTGTATAGTGCTCTGTGGAAGGGACACAGTGTACTTTAATATAGATTATACCAGTAAGAGCACGTCCTCTCTCTGTACTCTGTGCACCAGAGAGCTCTTCACCATTGTAATGGAGCTTGTTAGGCCACACGGTTCAGCCCTGCGAGGAAGCTGCAGCCATCACACCGGCCCCGCTGACGGCTCTCTCCCAGCCAGCGCGCATCTGCGTGCGTTTATATGGCTGCTCGTCCCTCCCCGCGTCAAAGAGTGTTCGCCTCCACGCGTTAATATGTGTGTGCGAGTGCGTGCATGTGCGCGCATTTGAGCGTGTTTCCTCCTGGTGTGTGTGCGTGTGTGTGTGTGTGTGTGGTGTGTGTGTGTGTGTGTGTGTGTGCGTGTGCATGTGTGTGTGTGTATTTAAGTGTATGTGTGTATGTGTGCATGCCTGCGTGTATGTGCGTGTGCGTGTATATGTGTGTGTGTGTGTGTGTGCGTTCATGCATGTGCGTGAGCACATTAAACCCGTGGCCTGGGGCTGTAAATGTGCTGTGGATGTGGCAGTTTGCTTAAGGGGTTTAGCGTGTCTGAAAGTGAATCCGAGGTGTCACCGCAGAGCTTAAGCCTGGTGTTAGGGAGAACGCTTCACCCCGTCTTTGTTACTGACACTCCGAGACAGCTGGGAAGGAGGGAGGGAGGGAGGGAGGGAGGGAAGAACAGAGAGGGAGAGAATGGTGTCAGACGGCAAGAAAGCAGGAAGGAGATTAACCCTATTAAAGCGATATTGTGGCCGAAGCTCGGACGGTGAGCCTAAGCGGTTTACCGCCTGAGTGATGACACCGGCCAATTTTTTCGAGAGCGGCGTGCGCGCCCGTCCTGCCCTCTCCCTGGCGGGCCGGTGACGGAGAGCCTGTCTCCTTAATTAACGCTGCGCGGAGGGTCCGGCGTTGGCTTCGCTGCCCGTTTGAAAGCGGGCTGCGCTCAGGAAGCCGGCCCGCGGACACGGCCGTCGCTAGCCTCCTGACCGCTAGCCGCGGGAAGCGCGAGAGCCGTTGGCGTTAGCGGGAGTAGCGGGAGAAGCGGGACCTCTCTGCGCTCCTGGGTCTGCCGTGACAGCAGGCCCGCCGCGCGCCCCTGCAGATGATGACTGAGTCGGACCTGATGTCTGGGCGTCTCGACACAAGAAAGAAAGAGGGAGGAGGCGGCGGGAGAAGGGGGGTTGGGGGGGGGGGGGTGAGGATAGCAGCTGTCGTGGAAGTTAGTCAAACAGATGGCAGGAGACATTACAGCCGGATTACTCCATCTTTAGTCTGGTAACACTATCCTTCACGCAGACGGGAAGATAAACTCGCGCGCGGGAGCACATGAAAGCAGAGGCCTTCCGACCGTGCCCGCGGCGGTGGCGGTTAAAGGGGCGTGGCCTGGCTTAAGGGGGCGGGGCTCGGGGAGTCCAGAGGGAGAGCGGGAGGAAGCACGGCG